>NC_088302.1:23531487-23634555 GCF_032854445.1 Liolophura sinensis
TTAGCAATTTTCATCAACACCCCGCTGAGGGCGATTGTGTGTGTAGGGATTTGCCGTTATCAAACGCACGATTAACTTTTGAAAAACGGATTAATATTAATAACGGTACGTAGACTTCATCCAGGCCTGTGTAGTAACTCGGTCACATATCAATTAGCACAGCTATCAAGACAGGCATCGGCATAAATTACGCCGAAGGCCCCTTTGAAGTGGATATGGACGTAGAATTTATTCAACAGCCATTTTTTAACTTCTTAATCTCTTTAGATCACAAAAACTGAAATTCACATGGGTATTTTACATAGCGATACACGGCGAAACACGCGCAGGCGAAGTCAAGTCGTACAACATTGTCACCGCTGGTTAATCTGCAGAGACAGCTTGTGGACTCAAAAAATAATCTGTTAACTGTCTGTTATTTGACTGATGCTATTGAACGTATTCTTTTATTTTAACATAAAAAATGTGTCAACATTCAATATTATATCTACAATCTTTCTTTTAAGTTAACAGAATATAGATTAATGTTCGAAAAATTTCTAGCATCACTCAGACAAGTGAATTGCTGTTAAATTTAACAGATTGCATTTTGAGAGTGTACATGATGAGGAATGAGAATGTCAAGTCATTTTCTGACAGACAGTGCTTTGTCTTATATGTATATATAGCATTGCAAAAGATACAAGTTTAAACTACTGAATGATTATGACAAAACGCCAGATCGGCAATTTTGCAAGGCAGTCATATCGTGAAGAACAAACTATAACACTGACAGTATTTAAAGATCATGGTGTACTTCGAAGAGCTGACGGGATCTCTGACGAGAAGATTTTCCGATGGGTTAATGAGAAGTCAAATGAAGTCAACTGTTATCGCCAAACTGCCGAGGGCAGATTCGAACTCTACAACTATTACATCTGTGAAGGTTCAATGGCGATGGCACATACGCCCTCCCACTACACCGTTAAAGTGCTGATTTTTATCATCGCTATGTACGGAAAAGCATCAGTCTATCCCAACAGCCTGGTGCCTGTATCACATCGGATAGCACCTGCTGTGGCTGCCATAACGGTCTTTATACCGGAATCAACCAAAAGTTTACATTTAATGGCACTGATTAATGGTTTGCCTTAGGACTTCCAGCTGCTATTTGTTACGAAACGGCAAGTGAATTAATATTCAATATCTAAGTCTAAACTAGGATTAAGATAGATGTCTACCTTAATACCAGGTTTAAATAATTGTCAATTAAAATTCAGTCTAAAGTTATGTCCAAAGTCTTAGCTAACTTTGTGGAATAGCTCATAGATTGATAATACTAGATATACTTAAAGCAAAGTTCAACGTGTCCCTAAATATTAGGGGCCACAATGGATTTGTGTATTTTCTGCAGACTGTCATTTTACCTCACCACAGTATTTACTACAATGCAGACAATGACATCACTACAAGACACATACAACCGTGTATTATGTGTAATTCAAGAATCTTCGTTCCTCGTCTTTGTTCAAGGACATATATGTTTGGCACCGCACACTTTTTAAAATTAATGTCACATTTGATTGCAGTAAAATATAGATTAATTTGTTATCCAAAGACCTAAGTTGTTATGTGTAGAAAAACATATTATGTAAGAGTAGGATTAAACCCCAGTTTATGTGGCTAACAAGTAATTCGACATGTAAGCTCATGCATTCGGCAAAATGCATTTCACCATATCCTAATGAAATAAGTTCAAGCATGTAAGCCCTAGCTATAATACTGTAAGTGACAGTCGTCAGAACTCACCTGTTGTTTAGAATATGTTTATCCCAGGAAGCTGTTTCCTTGGCACTACAAGTTCGTCGAGATCAGTGGCATTTGCCTTTATACGATGCAGAGCTATTCCCAAACACAGTATTCACAGTTTCTACAGAAATACGGTGATAGTTCTCCTGGTGTCTCCTTGACAGTATCGCTATCGTTCAGTAGTCCTAGTGCATACAGAGGAATGCAGGTGTACCGCTTTCGATGATCTCTGAACGTCTTGTCACAAGAACTGTCAGCCGTCTACTGATTTACCTCCACATATCATGTAACCTATTGAGGGGCATGTTCTGGATGACAATATTGCGGTGTTGTTGTTTGGTAACCACTCCAGCCCCGCGGGGGTAAATGCCCGACCCCCCGACACGAAACAGGAGGGCTGCCACTTTGGCATGGCCTTTGTTCGCTCGTAAAACGGTCCATTGGCTCCGTTCACCATCGCCGAGGGTGTTCGGACACATTTCTTTCAATGATAGCCCTGAAGTCAAGTGACAATAGACTCACAAAGCAACTGGTATACTGCAACAAAACGCCCATTTGCACGTCTCCAATTGCTCTTTTATTTGCAAGGAGAGCCACTGATAGATAGCTCCTTGAACGACCATGGCCATTTTTACTCCTCCTGCATGAAACTTTCGCATAGGCTGGAGCTGCCCCCAACGGACCTCTGCATGCGTCCACGAAAGGCACTTCAATACGGTCAGGATTACAAGATTAGCTTACTGAACAAAACATTACAAACAACGGGAAGGCGTAGCAAATCTGTGTGCCCAGCTTAAAGCGTCTTGTCTTTGTTGGCAATGAGCGATACGACAATTAGAGAAGGGAATTTTTGATGAATCCACTGTTTATTCACGTGACGTTAGCGATTTGGCGGAATCTGCAGGAATGGAATCACACAAGCGGCTTGTGCTTATATCCACATCTTGGAAATAACGCACCCTTAAGTGCAATAGTAAAGTTTCTAAGAACAATGTAACCCAAAGGGCAATTACAATATTACAGTATTTGTAATCTGAATACTAAAAGTCAATTGTCTGTGCTCAAAGGCCATTTTTAGTCCTAAATTAAATATGTGAATGTGATCCTGAGAGCTTACATCCACATATACTTTGGTTACCCGTGGAAAAATTCTGTGAGTTAAAGTTCTTTAAAATATTATAATTAATAAAGAGCTAATCTTCAGTACTTTCAGTGTTATTTGTGATAAAGATAAATTTCAAAAGGAAACAGACGACTGGTATAGTTCTAAGATTTATGGACTTGAGGACATGACATATAGGCTGAAGCGAGCGCTTACAAGAACAAAATCATTGAAAATCGCCAGGTTTCCAAGGCTGTTGGGGTTTATCCCTATTGTTTCACAACAAAGTTCAAAGCTTGAACTTTTGCGAAGGAGGGTTTAATGTCAACGCTGGATTTGAAATCAATCAGGGGTTTCACTGATTAAGATTGTGTGTCGATTGGCGACGCGATTTTCGTGAAAACTGATACCGGATCATACAGAATGGGCACACGCCTTACACTTAGTATTGGTAACATATTGCTGTTAAGCATTGTGAAGGTATCAAATAAGATCGATATCTGGGTGCAGCTGGTCCGATGTCAACTCACAAGGAATCAAGGGGTGGGGCTTATAGAATTTGGAAATTCAGCAAAGAAAAACTTACAATGTGAAAGAATAAAAGGTCAGAATTCGATATATGTGCTAGTTATTACAACTGAATTCTTAAATAATTATATCATACTGTAGGGATGAATTTGTTAAGAGTTTAAGTGATAAATTCGACCAGAATTTGTAGATGGGACACAGGCCTATATGATGAAAGATCAGCATTGTCAGTTAAAATTATTTAGCTCACCCGGAAAGTTTTTTTACGCGATGGATTGAATTTATACCTCAGTTACAAACAACTTAGTTTTCAGTTGAAATATAGAATAAATCGTGTTTAATTGCATGTTATTTTCAAACATTGCCAAAGGATCTTTCACTTCGGTCACAACGAAGTAAAATTGAATAAAGACGGCATCCAATGAGGATTATGAAAGTTTTTAATTGAAAAAGAGCACTTACGTTACACACACACACATTAGGAGCATATATATTGGCTTCTATGAATTCCATTACTGATTTCATTATATGAGAATTATCTTTAATAGATTTGCATTCATCACTCTTAAACAGCTTTTCTATAGTGAAAACCAAACAGATGTACGGAGACATGTATATGTGAGATTGTCCCTATCCATGGCGCTCTCAGCTCTCAATCTTGCCATGTCTTTCTAATATCGATCTACTATTTGTATCTAGCATTTCTTTATAATTAGCAATGTTAATTCTTTCTTTTTCTCTTTTTTCTGTATCTTGTGTTTTAATTTACTGCCATTCGTTTCTCAAATCTGTAGAAAAACGATTCAACTTTCGGGAAATTGACTAAAGAATGCTCTAGAACTTGTTCCAAATCCTATTGTGTACAACGCAATAAAATCGCAATAAAATATGTTCGATTCATTTCATTTGTAAGTACTCTGATCAGGTCACTACATCATTTATTACCTACGTGTTAGAATTTTGAGAAAATATACGAAGAGCCATTTATTTAAGAGCCATTTAAAGGCACACATTCCTCCGACATGAACAAAAGGTACTGGTGATATAATATTCAGCCAACTTTAACCTGTTAAAGGCTGAGCGGAGCCGAGTGCCATGGCTGACGACTGAATCCGTAATCATTTCAAGTACATATTAATAACAAGTCGGTTAAACTGCCATTGATGTTCAATTCAGTGGAGCAAAGCGGATACAACTAACAACCTATTCAGGTTGTTAGTTAATAATTTAATTACCTGGCGTATCTGATGAAGATGTTCCCATCAGCAAGACGTACCTGAACAGAGTGCAGGTGGTAATTAGATTACATGTGCATAAAGGCTGTTACGTACTAGTTTATATATGTGTATGTGTTCGAATCTCATGTAATCTCATTTAATTTGTTTACAGATATACGCATGGATAAACCTAGCCATGGATAGTTGCAGATTTTGAGGGTATAAGGGGTACAGGGGTCAGCATTTGGGTAGGCGGGGTATACATATTGCTGGAGGTTGGGGGAGGGTCTAAATGCTCCGTTCTACCACGCAGCTGAAACAAGTGTTGCCTTGGCCCCCCATTTTTTGCTTCTGAGCTTAACAGCTAAAGTTTATATATGTCCAGGAATGACCCCAGCCGATTCCTGCGCAGCCGGCACTCATAAAATGCTAGGCTTTAATGGGCAACATTAAAACGAAAGAAAAACACGAGAAGCGGAATAAAGTGACAAGTCAGAGCATCATACTGACAATTAAACATTTATGCACCATAAACAATTGTAATGCTTACTGTGGAAAGCATTAACATCCAGAATATTTTAATTCATTAACCAAAGCAAAGTAATTTCTTAAGAAGACTTTCCCACCAAATAGCATTTTGTATGTACATGTCTGCTTTTTTTAATTCACAAGTTGTTGCCAACATACTTTTCTTTTCAACGACGTGTATCTTCTGAGTAAGGCCTAGACATGTTGTTGTGGTCTCCTGCGGGGCATTAGAGTTTGCATCATGACACCAAACTCACTTCCTATATACCGTTATACAGCGAATGACTACTACACATTTACACATGCTCTACAAAAAAACCGTTACTTTTACAAGGGCACTTTGACGTAAATACTAAATATTGTTTATTATAGCCTGATTTTTCTCCGGTGACAATTATCCAATGAGGCAGTTGAGAAAAAGGTTTACACATTCTTCATTTTATTGAGAAAACTGAAAACTTTATGTATACCCATAAACATAAAAGCGGTAAATTTATTTATTTGTTTGTTTGTTTGTTTATATATTTGATTGGTGTTTTACGCCGTACTCAAGAATATTTCACTTATGCGCCGGCGGCCAGGATTATGGTGGGAGGAAACCGGGCAAAGCCCAGAAAAAAAAACCCCACTGCCCTCAGCTGGCAGACCTTCCCACTTATGAGCGGAGAGGAAGCCAGCATGAGCTGAACTGGGATTCAGTGAATTGCTGTACAAACATTAACGTTCATAATAATGACTCTCTAAAGAACCGTAGTTCTTAGTTATAATGTATACTGTTAATATGGCGTAATGATTATAATTTATCTGAGGGCTCAGTGGTCGGATTTTCTTGAAGCCATTCTACATGTATACACGTTCCCGAAATCATGCTTTTTTGATAAAAAAAATACCAAAAAAAAAAAAATTTATTTTATTTATTTGTTTGTTTGTTTGTTTATATATTTGATTGGTGTTTTACGCCGTACTCAAGAATATTTCACTTATGCGCCGGCGGCCAGGATTATGGTGGGAGGAAACCGGGCAAAGCCCAGAAAAAAAACCCCACTGCCCTCAGCTGGCAGACCTTCCCACTTATGAGCGGAGAGGAAGCCAGCATGAGCTGAACTGGGATTCAGTGAATTGCTGTACAAACATTAACGTTCATAATAATGACTCTCTAAAGAACCGTAGTTCTTAGCTATAATGTATACTGTTAATATGGCGTAACGATTATAATTTATCTGAGGGCTCAGTGGTCGGATTTTCTTGGAACCATTCTACATGTATACACGTTCCCGAAATCATGCTTTTTTGATAAAAAAAAATACCAAAAAAAAAAAAAATTATGACCTATTCATTTGCGTTTAGTCACGTTTATTAAGACCACGTGCGTCTTTGCTGAATCAACACAACACTAACCATGCCTCTAATTCAGCCCTTGAGGTAACGCATTATCTCGTTACGTCACGTGCAATTTTGACATCCGGGGCCCTGGAGGGCCAATAGATGGCAATCTTACAACATACAGGTGACAGGTGACAACAATAGATTACAGACGTCATGTTACTTTATGGTTACTTAACAAGCAGAAGTTTTAAGACACCTGTTGATGCATTGGTGGCAAATTTTACAATAGCCAGGCGATGTTTTATAGCTATTCTTGAGTCAGTTGGCTTTACACTTATCTTAGGGCACTTGAGAAGGAACACCGAAGAAAGCTGTAGCACAATTCTAGGGCTAACCTTATAACTGTCTAGCCCTACCACCCCGCTATGCTTTAACCTTGTTAGACTTGGTCAAGCTACCTGGTTAGACAGAAACTCGAAGATAAACATCAAAACTCCGGCACGACGTTTTCCGACAGTGCCAGATTTGGCTTCGCCTTGACATCAGTAGGCTACATCTACTCTAGGGAAATATCGAAATCTACCCCATCAAACAGCGATCCACCTTTCGCACCAAAAATTTACTATTGCTACTAAAACGGTCTGTCACATGCACTGTCACGATCTGAATTCTACCGAAAATCATTATGAACAGAGAAACCTGCTACAGCAAGTTGTGCCGTATTATAGAAACATTTGTTTCAGGGGGGTGTGGGGGGGGGGGGGGGAGATAGCTAACAATGTAGATTGTTCGTAGGTCACGGTCCAGTCTCTTAACAATCCTAGAACTGCATGTGTAAACTGATGTGACTGTTTCGGATAAGTAGGGTTCAAGATTTTAAACAATCAAGACAATCAAGACAGTCAAATTAAATGTCCAGCTCTGGGCAGTTTTAATTACTAATTAACAGGACCTCAGTCAGAATAGCTTTCAATGGCGTTAACTTATCTTTTCCGTATGTGTTTTATGCCGCACTCAAGAATATTTCATTTATGTATGATACTGGTATGGTTTATCGAAAAAAGACCGCATGCGGTCGATGTGAGTTCAAGTCCAGCTCTTGTTGGCTTCCTCTCCGGTCGTACGTGGGATGATCTGCAGCAACCTGCGGATGAGTTTTCCCGGGTCCTGCCCGGTTTCTCGCTAACGATGATGGTGGCAGCTGTCTCGTGTAATGAAATATTCCTTAAAACATCCATGAACTTAATAAATACATATAGAAAAAACGGGAATATAACCCAGTGGAGAGAACAACCCGCAACTGGCCAAGTATGTACCGGACAAACTTACAGTCACAATGCCGGGGTCGGATCGGAAGGAACTGAATTCGAACACACTGTATACAGGAGTTTTGTGCGGTATAATCCCGCGGGTGGCCCAGACCAAAGACCAAAGACTTCACAGAAGTTGTAACTTTCACAAGTGCTCAGTCGCTTGGTGCTCACCGCATGACGTGACTATCTGAGACATCATATCTTATGCATGATGCATGTATGCCGCACTGATGCAGACCACTAAAAATATGACCCATGCAGGAGCCAATGCGATCGATGTGACTTCAAGTCCAGCTCATGCTGGCATCCTCTCCTGTTCTTGCACGGAAAGGCCTGTCCTGCAAAATTGCTCCCCACCCCCACCCCGAATCTGACATTTATTTTTTTTTAATACCACTGCAACAAGCAGCTCTAAAGACGCTGTGTGTGTCGCAAATTTGCGTGTGTTTGTGTGAAGTTAATTTGATCTTGCACTAAACCACCTGTTAAAGCGAATCACTCATGTTAAAAGGTAGGATGTCAAGAACATTTACCGACAGATTGACAGACAGACAAACCTGAATCAAAACAAAGACCGACATATGTAGAAATGCTTGCCACAGGTAAAAATCACATACGATGTCAGTACGAATATCTATAACAAAGTGTATAGATATACAGATAGTGTTAATATCCTGTCAGTAATATTTCCGTGCATGTATTATATTCAGTTTTATGATTGTGTACGTACAAATAACACATCAGCGTCTCATATAAGTTATCTATAACGATCCGATCCAGGCAGCCTATATCAGTTAATTTGGTTGGAGTGTCACAGGCTGAGCACGCCAAAGCTTACAGCCAAAGGTCGAAGTGATATATGACCCTATATTGATGGAGAGCAGCTAGATAGCTCATAACGGGCGATATTGAAGTGACGCTATTGTACACAAAACGGTAAGGTTGCTATCTAGGTCCGACTGATCGGTGTTTAGATGCCAGGCTATTAGAATAATCTACCCCGGCTTCTTCATACAAAGCACACTACCTCATTGTGTCAGTTGAGATCACAACGCCGATAGAGGAACACCTCCTCAGCGGTCCTACCTGAGATCTATCTCTACAAACAAAATGCCAACGGTCTTGATTTTAAAATTTCAAATTTGCGAGCGAGCGTGGCCTTTCATCTTTTCGCCGCGTTACATGTGTGAATGACCACATACAAGAGAGCGACGCGCGTCATTGATCATGGGGCTTCGGGGCTTGAGGGTAATAGTGTTTTAGTGAGATGTCAGCAGTCAATATCAGCATTAAACTGACAGCTTTGTATGGTCACATATTAGGCCTGTATACAGGATATAGGGCCTACCTTAATCATTTTAAATCCAGAACAACAGTTGACAAATATCAAAAACACAAATCCAAATGTTAATTTCGAACGAAACGTCGTTCACATACATCTGTTGCATATTAGGCTCTGTATACATTGGGGTAAGATTCTACCGCATCTCTAAATTTAAACTAAAGGACAACAATTTCCATACTTACCGTCATCATTTACCATATTTACGGTAACGAACAAGTACGGCTTAATTATCTGGTAAAAATAGTGTCATTATAAGTAAATATAGCAAAACAAACCAGCCAAGACCTCCATGCACGCTTGTATGGAGCCTGACACAGCGTATACCGATGAAAAACAATCAACCTTGATATACATGAACATGTATAGATTCCGTTAAGTACTAATCCATCATGTTCAGCTATAATGCGCGTGAAACAGATACGCCCCTTCTTTACTTATTTTTTTTCCTCATTCACGATGCACTTAAATGGCAATAAATTAAATTCCTACATATTAATGTTTCTTCCTGTTTGAGTTACTAATTCACTTCCTTGCTCAAATGTTATTTGTTTTTACCTACTCATAGAGTTTAAAATACTAATGGCTTGCCTAGCATGCACAGTAATTATACCCAAGGCTTCCATTTGTGCCTTTAAACAATACTCATGCTGGCTTCCTCTCCGGTAAATACATAAATAAACAAATCAAAACAGTTCATAGTATTTAACTGAAAAAGTTTCACCGTGACGACTTACAGATCAAGTGAAGCGTTTAGGTGGCCTTATGGTTAGAGCGTCCGTCTGGAATTCTGGAGACGCTGGGATCAAACCCGTGTCTGGTCATACCGAAGATTTTAAGAATAGTACCTACTGCTGCCTAGCTAGGCGCTCAACACTTAGAGGTTAGAGCAAGGAAAAAGGATTCTTTGCGGCGGTAACGAAGACGGAATCCTTAGAGTGCATGTAATGTGAGTCCTTGTTGCGGGACGGATTTTCACCTCTCTTTTATCTAGTGCTAGTTCACTGAGACTACTTACCGAAGGCAAGTAAGTCGCCTCGCCCGAGCCATAATACTGGTCAACCAGCCCGTTGCCGTTGACCGGGCTCGCTCACACACAAGCCCGCGCACATGACTGCTCTCCATAATATGACTAAAAGATTGTTACTGTATGCGTCTAAGTAATATAAGTTCGACGTAAAATCCCAAGCGTACATTCATACATACATACATACATACGCTGACGACTTACACGTCAAGTTTAGTTCAAGTTCAGCTCATGCTGGCTTCCTCTCCGGTCGTACGTGGGAAGGTCTTCTAGCAACCTGCGGATGGTCGTGAGTTTCCCCGGGCTGTGCCCGATTTCCACCCACCATAATGCTGGCCGCCGTCGTATAAGTGAAATATTCTTGAGTACAGCGTAAAACACCAATCAAATAAATAAATAAATACACATCAAGTTTCAGTTTCAAACGGCTTCATTAACTTCAACAAAGTTATGACCGGCCATCTTGTATTGCAGTATACCAGACCATTTTTTTTAAAACTAACCCTTAATTAATCTGAACTGAAACATGATACACGCCTTCACCGACACTAGTGACAAGTTCAAGTTCTGGGCTGGATCGCATATTTTCAACAATTATCATGCCCCGTTTCTGTTCTGATCACATCGTCTGCCACAGTTGTTATTCTGACGGCTCAAGCAGTAATAGGCGATGGTGATATCGCGGAGCTTTCAGAATGGCTGTTTATTATACTGCGTGATAAAGCGCGCATTACCAGTGAAATATATCGTCAATCGCACCGCCATTCTATCCTTTGAAAGATCTTTAAAGGCCTGACATTTCCAGCGAATCATAATTGATCGACGCTCAAACGACATACTCTAATCTGTGCTACACATGGATTGAAGCTGTTTTGCACCATCGCCATCCATGATTAGGATATTCCTTCTCAACTCGCCATACTGTAGGTCATCTATCCCTGCAGCAAGATTAAAGGGCACACAAAGAGCTGTTGACGTTGTTAAGGCTCTTTCTACTGAGAACACACGTTTTAGTCAAACTCCAAGACTTTCGTACCTATGCACCGTCGTTCAAAGCTTCAATTATCACCCCATATGGGGTAACGGGCCACATCGTCCTCTGTTTAATGAAATGCGCAAAACCAGGTTATATACAACTTGCAACACTTAGTACCCATAATGTGTGGGGTCCAGTTCTATTTTATATTTATGATTTTAGTAAAATTCAAGGTTATATACAACTTGCAACAGTTAGTACCCATAATGTTCTGGGCCCAGTTGTATTTCATATTTACGATTTTAGTAAAATTCGAGGTTATATACAACTTGCAACAGTTAGTACCCATAATGTGCTGGGCCCAGTTGTATTTAATATTTACGATTTTAGTAAAATTCGAGGTTATATACAACTTGCAACAGTTAGTGCCCATAATGTTCTGGGCCCAGTTGTATTTCATATTTACGATTTTAGTAAAATTCGAGGTTATATACAACTTGCAACAGTTAGTACCCATAATGTTCTGGGCCCAGTTGTATTTAATATTTATGATTTTAGTAAAATTCAAGGTTATATACAACTTGCAACAGTTAGTACCCATAATGTGCTGGGCCCAGCTGTATTTAATATTTACGATTTTAGTAAAATTCGAGGTTATATACAACTTGTAACAGTTAGTGCCCATAATGTTCTGGGCCCAGTTGTATTTAATATTTATGATTTTAGCAAAATTCAGCAGCCAATACATTTGTCCAAAGTCAAAGTATAACAGCAGCAGATTTAGTTCATATTTCGCAGTTATTGTTGTATTGTTACGCAGTTATTTGGGGTTAAGTACAATACTTGACATGAAGTTAGATCTGCATGGTATAAGGTCTAAAAACAGTTTCGGGGGCCTCAGTGTATATTGAAAAAGTCAGTCTGGACGATGTTCCTGACACGCATTCAACCTTAAAGTGAACATAAAGTCTGCCACTATTTGACAATCAAAAAAATTTTTGCGGTTAGCTTAAGTGTTAAACTGATGCATTTTGAACTACACATTTATGAGCAGGGAACAGAGAACGGAAGCCCGTGTCACAATGCGTGTATGCTGTGCCAAATACTGCAGTAACTTGTCAGGGTGAGCTGGCAAAAAAAAAAAAAAAAAAAAAAAACGCCCCAGGAAAGTCATTGCTTGAATAAAAATATTGTGACTTTGCATTATTTTTCCTCAGTAACGTCAGATTTATTACGAAAATATTTTCTCAAAATCTGAATGAAAGTGTCTGTTATCAATCAAAAGGCCCTGTGATGTTCTGTAAATTCCCTGATGTCGTTTTCAGGACCGCTAAAACACAACGCTTATGTCCACGAACACACTACAAGAAACATCGGCAGTTTGAACACGGAACAGAGTTGAAACCCTTTGGTTGGGTATCAGGGTTTTTTGTTTGTGTTTTCTCACCGTCAAATGGTTTAATGCCGATGGTACGTGACAGCTCCTAGGTTTTGTGACATTACTCTAGATTGCTATAACATGGCAAAATGGCATCACCAAATGAGCGGCTAGGTACTGACAATTATTTGCGCTTTATTTTGTTGGTGAGCGGTGTAATATTTTTTAAACATTTCTGGAATACTACTTTATTAAATTATTCAGTTTTGGTGGCTCACTTTATGTTCATTTTAAGAAATTTAAATGGCCTACTTTTATAATAATTGTTTATGTTTAACATAAATATGGTTTGAAGGAAACGTGTCACCTTTAAATAAGAAACGGCAAGATACATGCATTATCAGGCAGCTTGTTTTATTTCTCACTTACACTTTGCAACTTAGTTTTGAACCGGATAACATGGTTTCAGCTTTTGCTTAAAGTTTATTTATTTGATTTATGTGTTACACTGTATTCAAGAATATTTCACTTATACGACGGCAGCCAGCATTATGGTGGGAGGAAACCGGGCTGAGCCCGGGAGAAACCCACCGTCATCCACAGGTTGCTGGAAGACCTTCGGACGTACGGCTGGAGAGGAAACTTTTTCAAAGGGAAGTCTGGAAAAGTGAAGAGTGATTGACAGACGAGGTGTAAACCTGCAGTCCCCTTTGGCACCGGTACTGGACCACAAATGCAATAGCGGTGAACTTGCCAGCAAAATTGCATACCCGTTTTACTCCATACTGAGGTGTTATCGCTTTCTTTTATACATGCGCGATCAGATTTGTCAGTGGAAGAAAATGACCTGCTGGCGAAGAAACCGAAGAAAACCTGATGACAAAAAACTAAAGTGATCTTAAACAGCGACTGCGAACACTGCTTCTAAATCTAAATTTAGTATCAGCGAGTCCCACCATTGCAAATCCACTGGCCTCAGTTTGCCCGCTAGAGTTATTTCCCCTGTATAGAGAATCCTGATGCACAAATGCTGAAAAGACTTCTCCGAATATCAGAAACATGCCACTGCATACTTCTTTTAATACGACTTTTACAGTTTACATAACTATAGGTGATTTATTTTCTACAAACTTCACAAATCATATAAAAGCTTAATTACGTCACCATTAGATCTAAATGAAAACATACCAGCATCTTCAATAAATTTCATAAATCCCATAAATTGTTGTTAGCTTCATTTCAAGAATTTGTCTCCCTTGGATAGTTTCTGGAAATGAGATGCAATCTCCATATTATCCAATTAGACAAACGATAATATACGGTCTATCGCTCAGCCATCTTTTTCTCTTTTCTTCGCTCTAAATGTTCACGAGACAGTCTCTTGATCTCTTCGGCTTTTTCAATCCATTTTTCCTCATTCAGTTTATTTTCTTCTCTCACAGCCTCAATGTCTTTGGAAAAGATTTCTCGTCTACAAATAAAAAAATAGCTCTTGAAACAACACATTCAGTTCAATTATATTCAATTCATTCTACATAAGTGCAATTCATAATGTTTACAATTTTAACATTTGGGCCCTGAGGACCATATACAAGAGTTGCCACACACAAAATCTGTAACAATATGTTTGATACATAGGCCTATGTTATTTCATCACAGGTCAAAGGCTATCAGCTGAAGTGATAAGAACAGAGCCAGTGAGGGCACGTCCTTTTTTAAAACAACATCTTGATGCACATGTGGGACAGTGGATATCTTTGCTCTCTCACCTCCACTCAGCCACCCAGCAAACAAATAAACATAGCCTCAAACAATATGCATTCTTCAGATTTTGTGCAGACCTGACAAACATGTCTAACATCATCAATGTCTGCTTGAAATGTTGGTGTACATTAACATCACAAAGATTTACTTCTTTATTTGACTGTTCAGGGACGCCATACTCCAGAATACATCTTGGAAGAAAACCAGGCTCAGGAAAACCCACAACCATCTGCAGGTTGCTGACAGACCTTCCCACGTACGACTGGAGAGGAAGCCAGCATGACCTGGATTTGAACTTATAGTAATCACATTCTCAAATGGTGAGAGGCTCCTGGGTGATTGAGCTGCACTACCATGCTAACTAGTAGGCCTTAGAGTCTAGTGTCACAGGTAATTAATTATGACAAATGTTACCCTGTTAACATCAGGACACTGCAGAATGAAAAAAAGGTCCTGCCAGTTTGGTGAACACACTATTTGGTTTTGGCTAACATCAGTCTTAATACACACTTCCACAAATCACTCTGGATCTCAAGCCATCTCCTGATTTCCTCATCTTACTACGTCCAGGTGAACCCTGGGAGTTTTGTGCTGCTATACTCAGCCACCTCCTCCGCCTCCATCCTACCCTTCACCCAAATCTTGAAAACATTCTGCCATGATGTATATGTTCAACCAGGCTCATTCTGTGAAGACTCTTTCTTATTTCCCTTAGTTCAAAAAAGCTGTCTATAATCAAATTACTAAGCTGATTTCAGAGGCTGATCTGTATCACAGTTGTCTGAACGAAATGTGAAACAAGGAATTAAGTATGGGAAGGAGCGGGAAAGTTTAATGTATATTCTGCACATGATAACATCTATGGGCCCTGTTTAATATAGGCCATATCAACATGATCAAAGCCTCAGTTAACACGATCAAGACACAGGGACAGCTGTTGGGTTTTCCTCCATCAATATGCTGCACAGACAAACACAGGACAATTTAATATGATGATTAATGGGAGAAAATGAATTCTCATCCATCTTGGAGGTCTGGAAATGATGTGTAGTTTGATACATGACAAGATGACTTTTGTCTTTCAGCTTTTAACATTTCGGGCATTTACCAGGCAAAACTCCAATAAATTATGTTCACCAAGACATTCTCTGTCTCTCTGTCAATTTTTGCCACATTCTGTAACCTTTAAGGCCTGTAAATCTAAGATAATTCACAGTTTTGACTTATGCTCACATGCTAAATGGGGTTGTTGCTCAACGCTCATGCATGGATGACCTTTCACCATGTCTCTATGTTTTGATCAGCTGGCTGTCAGTTCTGACAGACAAAAAGCCATGTTACTGCGAAGGCATGAATTTGCAATTGTCTGAAGGCTAAGGGGCAGAATGACAGACCCCACAATTTGTGCGAAATGTGAAATTAAGTTTGCAGTAAAAAAAGGGTTTTTTTTTGGCAACAGTTCCATTCTAAATACGAGCCTATTTTCAACTTCAGCTAAGATTTACAGGAGAATGGCGATGTAAAGACAAGTAGCCATAGTGGCAAAACGTACGTAAATATTTTAGCTTTCAGAATTGCCGTCCTACATATGTATTCATCGGAAATGAACAAGGGGGTAGATTTTTGTAAGCATTAACAGGGTCCACATAACTCTCGGGCTAAGGGTGGTATCAGTATATATAAGCCACCATTAGACCGAGGTCTCTGGCTACTAAACCTGTGACTCTGATAGCCCTGGATGACTACACCACACTCTTTTATATTTGTACTGACGTTCATGGCTGGGTCCCCTTCAATCCTGTACGAAGAATTGTAAAATTTCGGAAAACTGTTCATTTACTAACCTACCACAACCGCCCAGTCACTCCTTTACAATGCTTAGGCTCCTAGGACACCTGCCTGAGATGTTGCTCATCCCAAAGGTAAATATCCATCCATATTTATTAAAGTCCAGCATCACTCATCATTTACGAAATCTACACTGCGCGTATGCCCCACCCGGCAGCTGGATACGAAATGGCTGGCCGGTACTGCCCTCATCTGCTGTGGTCACGCATGTCAAAACAACAGCACGTGCTCTAGTTTGGTTCCCTGGCGAATAATTTGTCCATCTTAAGTCAAGGGGACTAAAACCAGCCATCGTGTGATCATATAACAACAAAAGGACATCATAACTAGCATTAGAGGGGAGGGATAATTTCGTATACAGCAGCCTGTCGGCACACATGCACCATGTAGATTTCGGCCATTTCATAAATGACAAGTGAGCAGAGATTTTGGATTTATATGGATCCATAAATATGGATGGACATTTACTTTTGGGATGATCGACATCTCGAGATTTTAACAGTCAGGTGCCCTAAGACCATAAGCATTGTAAAGGAGTGACTAGGCGGGCGTGCTTGGTTAGCAATCGACTGTTTTCGGAAATTTTACAATTCTTCTCACCAGGGCGAAGGGGTCCCAGCCATGACAACGCGAGCTTCAGTACTAATATAAAACAGCGTGGTGTAGTCATCCAGGGCTATGACTCTTGACAATTTTGTAACTATAGGCTTATGTACCTGTAAGAAAATCCAACGGCAAATGCAAGCAAAACGCCACCAAAGACGATTGGGAAGCGTAGATAGTGTTTACTGTATGGGGTAACCATAGTTCTAGATATATGCACTGGTGTAAGTCTATAAGGCCTACTGTATTAGCTGTTATCAAGTGTCACAGTGCCCTGCCACATGGCCTATGTAGCTAGCGCCGGCTGGCTGCCAAGGTCAAAGGCTTGTTAGACACTAAACAAGCCTCGATAGGAACTGCCAGGTAACTATGTGGCTTCACGGATTAACCCATACAGCATTCCTCAGGATTTCATAACAGGTTGACAGCTTCTTCTATGACTTTCGTGTTACGTTTTTACTTTCACAACTGCAGCCCACTCCACTACCGGAAGTTTACGCATTTATCCACAAGGTTCAATAACAGCCCACCACATTGATCATAACCCAGAAACATCAGCCAATCATGGTTAGCGTTATATACCACTAGCGTGTGTCCTTCAGAATTATCTCCCCTGTACGTTTGTTGCCGAAGCTGTTAACAATACCACTGGGACATTGTACCCTGATTGTGCAATCCATTTCTACTGTATATAACCATCAGGAATAAAGTTTCAAACATACTTGCTTCGCCTGCTGTTAGAGGTACATGTAGGTTTTCAGAAATCACCCTGAGCAAAAACATCTGTGAGTCGATGTCGTCAAGGTAAGCACGTTTCCTTTTAGACACACGGTTACACATGCAGACATATCTAGGCCTATGCGTAGGCCGGCCTACTCTATGTCTATATGGCTTGTGGTTTCTTGTGTGGGATTCTTGTATTTATTAAGCTAGAGCTATAGTATGTTACATGTATATATGTAGTACTGGCACTGACTGCACCTTGTGGCGAGGAAATAAAATTTTGGAACCTGTAGGCCTATTCTGCTTTAGGCCCTATAAGGTAGTCTATCCAGGGATTAATTTAGGTACATGAACAAGCCTCAGTCTTACTTATGGCAATGACACGCAGGACTATTTGCGGCGCGAGGAAACCAGCTCGGGTGTCTTGGCGGCAAAGCCTTTATACCATTTGTCTGTTAGACAGATCCGCTCGATGTCACGAAGATTATGCATGCATGAGATGTTGAATTACAGCTTCAATTGTGGCCTTTAAAAAATCACGACAGAAAAGTTCCGTACTCTCTATGGAGCTGTATCTGTATAAAAGTTGCTTTCTTTGTTGTTTTTTTCTTCCTTCAATTTGTATATTTTTTATAGCATTTGGCATGTAGAGTAATTTGAATATTTCGCATTTTAAATTCACCGTTTTGTGTAAATATTAAGCACAAGACCATATTTGTATACTTTTCACTGTGAAAATGTGATTAGTTCAACTTCACAAGATTGTAGAGAAACATTACAACGTATGGGCAGAACGATTTATGTTTGTCATAAATTTTCACTTTCGCCTTAAAGGACCTACAAATGTTATAAATGTGAAATGTTGCAATTTAATTGATTCCAGTTGACACGGTGGTATAATTTGACTTCCGCACTCACTCATTGCGGTGGTGGAAGTAATGGCCTGCATGCTGAACTAATTGTTCGATCTCAACGATTAAATAATTGATATTAAAGGCGAAACATTAAACGTTGATTATATTTGTAAAGCTGAATTATTTCTTGACAGGATCATCATGTCAGCCGAATCCAGCACGATCTCCGTCAGAGAAGCTCTGAGACTGTGTAAGGTCACCACGGATATTGACGAAATCATCGCCATGACGAAACACGAGAGTGCGCAGGTGCGTCAGAAGGCCCTGAAGGAAATGTGCCCGTGTCGTGTGAAGAAGGACCTCAGCGACTTCTGGAGAAGGGTGTTTGAAATGGTGCACGACGAAGCCACGAACGTCCGTGAGCAGGTGCTCCACACGATCTGTGACGGCTCGCCCAGCCACCTGGAAATGGAGGTGGCCGACGCCTTGGAGGTGTTTAACAGGGACCCCGACCCATACATCCGCCGCAGGGCTCACAAGGCTTTTACAGCTTACCACCGGACCGGCAAATGGAACATACTCTGAATGGCAACGTGAGTCAGGGTGGGCAGTTTTGAGTCAGCTATGGAATCAAACCGGACAGCGTAAACGAGGAGGCAATGGGGAGCTCGTTTGGGAACCTATGCCATCAGTTGGAGGATTTCCTGGCTGGCCTAGATATGGCATTGCACATCAGATTCCCCCAGATGAGTGGTGCATTTTGGCTGGCTCAGAATGGTATGGCACCAACGCCAGGGGATGTGTCTCGCCGTTTGATGGCAATGCCGATCTTCCCATTCCTTGGCCAACCGATCTTCCATTCCTTGGTCGGCGCGATGGATCGCCTTTCGCAGAATGGTACGGTACTAATGTCAGGGGATGCGTGTCGCCGTTTTGATGGTCACGCCGATTGCCCATTCTTTATTCGGCCTGATCGATCGTCTCTCGAAGAATGGTACGACACGAATGTCTCCCATATGTAGATCACCTACCTTTTGTCCAGTTTGATCAGTCGAGTCTATCGCAGAGTGGTATGGCACTGGTGACTGTTGATGTGTCGATGATTTCATCGGTTGACTTGTTGTGGGCCAGACCGTTGCGGTGTGACACCAAGGAATTTGGCTCCCTTGGTGCATGATCGATCATGTCGATCACTTGTTTCTTAGCTAACCCGATGGATTATCTGGTAAAGCGCCAGAGAGATGTGATGACATTAAAGACGTATGGCCACTGTTCCATACGTTCCATATGGCTACTGTTTTTCCGAATGATCGACGTGCCTTAATTGATTTTGCATTAATTAAAATTGTAGGTCAGTTAACGCTGAAGTATTGGCTAGCAACAACTGTTAACATCTCGATCACAAAGTCAGGGTTATGTCAACACCAATTAATGGTTTTGTCTCATTTTTGATAGGCCTACATGAAAGCATCTACGACTGTCACAATAAGGAATGAATGAGTGATTGCTTCTGCAGGAATGTACTTTATTACATTAAAGCGTACATTTATATCAAACTGTTTTGTTGTTTGCATTTTGTTTACGTTGCTTACCCGCAGTGTTTCTCACTGAAATTGTTTGGTGGAGTTTTAGTAATGTTTATACAATCCCACCGAATGAGATTAACGTAAGCAGAAGTCCGAAGATGTCACAACTGCACGAAATATCACCTTGTAACATTCCCAGATATACCTGCTCAAAATTATGAGGACAACATCTATTGGTTAGAATGTCAAGCGCGTGCTGTGACGTGACTTTATCTTTGTTTAGCCGTGACGCAATATTGTATCGTTCAATTTAGAATAAGCATGCATTATGTAAGATGCGTCCTCGCTTGTAGAATAATGACCACATGCCATGGTGCGTATGCACTAACTGCTCAGTTGGTCATGTTTGATGTGTACGGAATAATGCCCCAGGTACACAATGATGTATACATACTGCGTTGACCTAGCATTTCATTCACGACCAAATTATTAAATTATTTCACCATATTCTGTGAGTTCCATTATTCTTAGAAAGGTATTTTGCGATTTTGTTGGGATGGTAGGATGATATCCTACAAATGTGAGTTTGGGCATGAAAAGAAAAAATTATTTATTTATTTGATTGGTGTTTTACGCCGTACTCAAGAATGTTTCCCCACCGTACTCAAGAATGTTTCCCTTATGCGACGGCGGCCGACATTGTGGTGGAAGGAAACCAAAAGGGAAAATGTATGATTCTCATTTACATCTAAAAATGTATTTTTATGGGCGAATTTTCTTTCAAATACAGTATGTCGAAAAGAGACCGTCTAGCTACAATAGGGAGTTGTAGGATAAGATATTAATAATGCTGGAACCCACATTATGAACAAATGGAATTAAGGATCCAGGTGGATTACATCGACCACGCAGCTGCTCAGGTGGGCGTGCAACATTTAGTTATTGAATGGTTATCCGTAGACGACTTTGGACAATTGTTCCTTTTGCGATCATTATTAACCTGTGAATCTACCGTTGTAAGTTTATCGCTGTAAATTGTTCAGCATAAAAACAAAAAATAACAAAAAAAAAAAACAAAAACAAACAAAAAATCCCGCAAAGTAACACCTCGTTGACATTCACATCTAGGTGAAGCTTTGTCTTAAGAATTGCCACGATATGACTGAAATATTGCCGATAACTTGTTGGAAGAATAATTCTAATCCGTGAATAATCTTGTTTTTTTTATGATCAGTCGTCAGGATATATTGTCGTAAAGGTATATAAGCAGATCAATATAAAATGCAGTGGTCGTATTTTGTAAGATTTATAGAAAGAAAGAAATATATGACAAAGAGCCAAGTTTAAAAGTTCAACTGGCCAACCCTAGTGAAGTTTAAGAACCCAACTGCCCGACCCCTTTCAAAAAGATTTTTTTTTACCTTTTCAGAAATATTCAATTTTCTTATGACTAGGCTTATCAGTCCATAACCAATTTAGTTAATTGATTATACGATCGAAGAGTCTTATATTATATCTGTGAGATCCACATATTAACGGAAAACTGTTAAAAGCACGTAGATAGCGAGCGTTACTCAGTGCAAATGTTGCTCTTTATACTATTTATCTAGGGATAATATAACTATTAATATTTAATACCATTAATATGAACACATTATGAATAACACTGAGATATAAAGACATGTTTTAGACGTGATTTGATCGAAAAAAGTTTTAATGCAGATTTCGATATGCACCTCAACCAGATTCACGTACAGATCATGCAGATCGTCTGCATGGTAATGACGCGTTTTGACGATTATCATGCCATGCTGTCAACAGCCCGTAACTGTTCGATTCCTTCAGAATTTTACAAACATACTATCGAGAAATACCAACAAGAAGATTTATTTATTTGTTTATTTATTTATTTGATCGGCGTTTTACGCTGTACTCAAGAATGTTTAACTTATACGACGGCAGACAGCATTATGGTGAGAGGAAACCGGGTAGAGCCCGGGAGAAACCCACGACAGACCTTCCCGCATACGTCTAGAGAAGAAGCCAGCATGAGCTGGACTTGAACTCACAGCGACCGCATTGGCGAGATGCTGCTGGGATTGCACTGGCACGCTAACCATCTTGGCCACAGAGGCCCCTCGAACTAGAATGTACCCTATTTAGGATAGTATATATATATATATATATATATATATATATATATATATATATATATATATATATATATATATATATATATATATATATATATATAGTAAGAGTGATCTGCATTCTACCTCCATATTGTCGATGATATACATGGCTATTATTAAATGAACGGCAAGTTTGCGAATATTGTCAGAGTTATGGGTTCCCACTGCATGGACGGATTTCCCGTTTCATTACTGACTGATTTGTGGGCTTTTACCATATAAATGACAACCGTGTTTAAGTTGGCAAACCTAATATTGCTTGACGATGGAGAAGCAGAGAACGGCGTCTGATGACTATACAACGAGATCCGCACAGTTGTCAGCGAGGCTCAAGGCGATCGTTTATCTTGGTTACCTCGGGCTCACTACAACTCAATTCATTTAACAGAGTCGGCCGTTGGCCGGAATTGGTTTGCATTACTTCTACTACGGAGTTTCTTTTCGGCTGAGCAAGTCCTCAACATATTTACACAAAATCATTACTGTTGACTTGTACTGTTCAAATGATCAAATCACTCTCTCAGATCATTGCAGATTTCGTTTTCTATCGGGCTAGGTTTTTGTCATTCTTGTTAAATCAAACAAGACATTTCTGAGGTTTCACAGTGTTTCTTTGCGAGCATAATTTCATTAGTAATGTTGTTTTGTTCTCTCCACAGAAGCGATCATATAACCCTTAATACGTCTGCATAACCCAATGGCTAAAAGTCCATTCTTTTGATACCGTTATGAGGCGATGCCATTTGCCTATAATGAAGTGTAATATCAAAGATTAATTCCGTGTTGGTGAGGAAGAGAAAAGCAAGCCCTTGACTTGAATCCAGTATATTCTGTTATAATTCCGACACAAGTTCGATTCCCCATCACGGCTAGCTTGCATTATGTTTTATATTTAAAGATGTGCTTGCCATGCGTTTCCTCCACTGATCAAACAAGTCGCCGTCGCATGAGTAAAATTCCATGCAGGATCACAGCTAGAAAGGCCATTTTTACGTAAAATCCACATTCACTTCTGTTGTGAGTTGTTACAAACGACTTATACGCTCTGTAATGTATGGAATGGGAACAGGCAACTCAGATATAGTTTCCTATATACTTTGACCTGTTATTTCTTTTTTTTTTCAAACGGACATTTTAGAGACTATTCTTAAGTTTTGAAAATGTTAAATTTACGCCATAGCTCCATGGAGAATGATATGGATGTATTTGAATACATTCACTGCGGTAAAACTGTTGGCTGTAACCAGCGAGGGTTTTGAACGAGCATATCCGCCAGTCAATCACTTCGGCGCTCAATTTGTCTCAATTTCTATTCAGGAGGTTTCAATTTTTTTTTTTTTTTAAAGTTATTATGTGGAGGAAACCGGAAAGGGCTTGTGTGAAGCCTCAAAATTTCGCCATTAGCCCTTGCGTAAGACGGCAGTCAAACCAGAGCGAGTTGGATGCGAATTCTAGCGACCACTTTGGCCTGATGCCTTTTGTCGTTAATAAAAGGTGGGATATTTCATCTATAGCGCAATTTATTTATCAGCGCATTTATTTATTTATTTATTTGATTGGGGTTTTACGCCGTACCCAAGAATATTTCAAGATTATGGAAGGAGGAAACCAGGCAGAGTCCAGGTGAAACCCACGACCGCCCACATTCCAAAAGGATAAGGTTTATACGAAGAGCAAACCATCACCCTTCATCAAGTGCTTGGAAAACTTCCCGGCTTAAAGCCGCTGTTGAACCAGCTGGAGCCTGGATTCGAACCAGCGATCCCTTTGGTGTGACCAAGAGAATTGTCTCTACCCTCAGTATTACCAGCCGTTATGAATGTGGCGATTTTCTCAATGACCTCAACGTATTTGAAAGAGCGTGCAGCATATTCCGCTTGTGATTTAGTGATGCAGGGCTCTAAAAATGACCACATCAAAGACGCCATTTTCGTCACCGGACTGCAAAATTTTATTGAAAACGACGTTAAACCGAAGTGATAAAAGTTAAACAATGATTCTGTCAAAACTAACTTCATACAAAACACAAGTCGAAGATGACAAATATACATGTGTTATTAGTCCATGGAGGACACATTTATTCCGGTTTTATTGAAGGAGTCGTCAGGATCCAGGACGAAAAAAACCAAGGGCAGTAATATAGACCGTTTCACCTCATTGAGCCGCATAACACAGTAACCATGTCTCAGACAGTTATTTGACGGATGGCCCTTCAAATCGACTGTAACAGTACCCGGCCCTCAGCTATTCTGGCCCGGAACGCGTTATCTCTTGAAGGAACATGTCAATAAAACGATTTATGGGCAATATCAGAATGGCTGACATTTCGTGTTAAACGATATAGATTACTACACACCGCAAACTCTGGTATTTCAATATCGAGCCATAAGTTTGCCCCACCACGTGGTTTACACCTCCCACCCAACGTTACTGGACCCAAAAAGCGACCACACCACTTGCGGGAGGTATAACAAAGCCGTCATAATAATCCCGTTGTTGAAGAACCCGCTAAGTCCTTCACTAATGAATGTAAACCGCGGTGTAACTCGTATTAATAACTGGTCCATTGCCAATGATTATTTCCGTCTAGACCTTCGCCACGCTTCCGAATATTGATTGATTGCTCATGATATTTCAGAGCCATAAAGAATGCTTGCAATTAAATTCATATAGACGAAACTGATACATACACAGCTTAACAATGGACCGGCTTTCCACAATCGCAGAACGACAATGCCTTTGTAACAGACACTTATGTTATTCTTCCTAGAAAGAAACGTATTTGGTTTCAACTTCATCCCCAATGGTCAACTAAAAGATTTAATTTAGACAGGAGGGATCACAGAGGGTGTCAACTTCTTACTATAAAAGATTACAGTTTTCTGGTATTGTGGTCATATAGAAATTGGTTTGGCTTCAAACATTTTTTTCTTTCTTTCAGATACATCTTATCTATCTTCAGAAGACTCAGAAGTTTTCTCCACAAAACACAACAACATCACACATAGGACACATGTTCATCATAACGAGTAAGGCTTTAAATCCAGTCATTAAAGAACTTAAAGCCTTCCATGAAACCAACAGCAGGGCAAAACTTGATTTCGAACTACCGTCAATAAAGCTACCATACAGGAAAATATCCAGTTCATTTCCTAGAGATAATAAAGTTTCATGATTTTAAAGATCTATACAGGCTATTATAAACTGATGCCAGTTTAAACACAGCCATTTTATAGCATACTTTTACGTATACACCATTCGAAGCTATAGGTGAATTACCGTGGTAATTCATTGCCATTCACACCTCCATGCCTAAGTCCCAGCATCTGCACAGGTGAGTCTGGCTACCTTAGACTTGCCCCTCTCCCGTGTGAGTCCATGCACTACCCCTGAGGTCATCCGTCTAGGGAAAGCCATACTGCTCAGGTATACATATTACCAATGCAAAAGCAGGGGTCATGTTTTATTCACAGGATTATCCAATCTTATTGGCGCCATCTTTATGGGCAATTTACCGTAGTCACCAGTTAGAGTAGCATTCTGCCCGACAAGGAGTGCGAATGTCCGCGACCGCCACAACGTCTGTGTTTTCCATTCGATCTAGGCTAGCCCCGGGCATTTCACGGAAAACAGTATATTATAGGAAGAACAAGCTCTGACCTACGGCAGTCATACATTTTCCATGAAATCGCAGATTTTGTCCGCTAGTCTCTGGGAGATTGTAATGTGATAGATAAACCTGTATTATATAAGTTTGTACATACACATCCTATGCTGTGGCTATGTCATCGGTGTGATGCAAAACGCCCCATCCAATAGCCGGCGCACCTGTTCACACACACATCACAGAGTCTATATTACAGGTGTTATCATTTGTTACTTCTGGTAAAAAGCATGGGCATTCAAGATAAAGTAGCATATGGTTACATTAACTGTACCCATAACGACCGTAGAGTCTGCACTTGCCATTGGCATAAATATCAAAGGTTGAGATTTTCTACAGATAGGTTTTGAATGATTTATTTATTTATTTATTTGACTGGTGTTTTACGCCATACTCAAGAATATTTCATTTATATGAAGGCAGCCAGCATTATGTTGGGAGGAAACCGCGTAGGGCCCGGGAAAATTCCACGACCATCCGCAGGCTGCTGACAGACCTTCGGTTTCGAATGAAACTCTATGTGTAACAATCAGCACAGCTATAGCTCCATCATAAGCCACATAAAAGCACGTTCATAAAACACGTGATAAAAATGTTTTCACCATTCTGCGAAAAACAAAATGGTATGCATAATGGTTGTCCCTGCATAGTGTAATTGTCTTCACAAATCGATATATAGTAGCATATACACGTGGAGAATTTCGTGGGATAAAGACACTTGTTCTGCACAACACAATCAAGGATGGCACCGTAAGTTTGGCAAGAAAGCTCATTCTTTCTTCAAGATGACCTGCAAAGAAAGACAATCTCTTTGAAAATTGTAAAGAAGAATTTTTCAGAAATTAGCTACAACATCTATTTAACCACTGAGAAAAAACTTCGATGAAGCTAACCCTTGTACTCCAGATATGACAGACATTTTAATCGTAACCTACCAATATACTGATAAATTTCCACTTTAATGAAGTCTTCAAATGTGCAAACCCCTGTACAAACTGTATGTTGTACTGTTTAATTGAAAACACCCCTTAGAACTATTCTTCTGCTACTTATATACTACAATTCCTCGATGAGAATAAAATGGTCTGCTGTATTCATGACTAATGAATGTTTAGTAGAATGCATTGTCGCAACTCTATAAATGTCAAGTATAGGAGAACCAGAAAATTCTTTTGTGCATATTCATTCTCCGGATTTTCCAATGTCCAAGGAGTGTCTGTAATTTCTCATTTATCATACTCACAATACAATGTTTCAATTGGACCTTGATGCCAAAGATTTTGAAAGATGGACATGAATTGTTCGCCTAGAGCCCGCTGTGTTCGCTGTTGCTACATGGATGGAAACTGGCAGAGACTTCCTGATTACATGTATATATGGTTTATGCCTAATTTCTATCTAATTTCTAAGCTCGATTCGGTCGACTTTTAGGGTTCAAAAGTGCCTTCCTGAATAGCCATTTAGTGACTGATGTTTTTGGTAGTTGTATCAGACACAACATCCGCCGTCATGACAATGGCTTTCCTTAAAAAATATTTATCGGTTGGATATGATCACGAGTTTTGTGAATTGTACATGAATAGCGAAGATTGAAAGTTTACTCCCGGCACTGAGGTTTCCTCAGCCCAAAAACCTAGCTCACCCGTATAGGTTGGAAAACTCTTGAATGCGGCGTCCGGTGTCACTCAGATAATTTATTTACTTATTTATTTATTTATTTATTTGATTGTTGTTTTACGCTGTACTCAAGAATATTTCATTTATATGAGGGCGGCCAGCATTATGGTTGTTGGAAACCAGGCAGACCCTGGAGAGGAAGCCAGCATGAGCTGGACTTGAACTCACGACGATCATTGCTTTTCGCTAGTGCGCTAACCAACTGAGCCATGAAGGCCCCCCACTCAGATAAATATATTTATACGTTATTTCAGCGTAAATGACAGTATTCTATCAAAATGACGTCACACACAAAGCTGTGTACTTACAGAATTTGTCAATGGGCCTCCCTTTTCAGGCGTGACGTCACGGGGCTTTTCTTGCAACTCCTGTCATTTTTACATGACCCTGTTTTCAGAAAATGTCCTTATTCACTGTAGTCATGGTAACAAAGAAAGAAACGTGACAGTTGGGTTTTAAATTACGTTAAGAAAAAGAAAGAATACTATCGTGTACATGTCATATTTTTACATCTGTGATTTTAAATAAAACGTATAAAAGTCCGTATGGATATGCAGATAAATAATGCAAGGACTCATCTTCAAGAAAAAATAAATCCATCTCAAAGCTATAGTCTGACAAAGGTCCAAAAACTATTTAGGGCTGATTCTATAGTGTAGAATTTAATCATGCATTTCAGCCTATATACAGCGGAAACTTGCCGTTAGCTGTATGGGTCCTAATTTAATGTTCTAAAGATACCAATAAAGAAAGTCATAGCTACCTAAATAAGACTTGGATTTCTTCATAGAACATCCTTTTTGCTGCAAGAGAAACCGCAAGAAAGATAGTATGAAACTGATTATACTGGGTCTATTTTAAGTTTACAAATAGGGTATATACATTATATATGTAATGTAAATCAGATACATTATGGATATATAATGGTACGTTGTAGCACAAGGACGGCGGAAAAAACCCACGACTATCAGCAGGTTTCTAGCAGACCTTTCTCACGTATGACCACGGAAGAGAAGAAGCCAGCATAAGCTGGACTCACGGCGACTTCATTGGTACGAGGCTACACACCCATTGTGCTGCACCGGCACTCTGGCCGTTCGGTTACCAGCTAATAGAGTTACGCTAGTAGGGCACACAATTCCTTTAAAAATAAACTTACAAAGTTTATATTCGTCCGTATTATTCTTCTGTTTACCGGCATGAGTGGCCGTTTGTTGTTCTTCATCAGCATTATTGGGTTTTCTCTTCCACCTTGGTTTAGCTGGCGTAGATCGTGTAGCTGCGTGTAAAACAAAGGAAATGTGTGTTACATATCAAGCATAACGGAAGGCTTGGTAATCGCAAAAGACACAGATTCCTAGACATCCACGTTACAAATCTATGTAAAAAAGCTAGCGTGGACAAGCATCACATGCCTTTATGTTGTTTATTTATACTATTTATGTTATTTATATTGTTACAGCGTCCGCCTCGAAGTCGGGAGACCACGGGATCAAACCTGGGTTGGGCCATACTAAAAACTTCAAAAATTGTTATTGTTGCTGCCTCACTTGGCGCTCAGCACTGAGAGGTTTGAACAAGGAAACAGGACTGGTTGCCCTGGTGTCATGACAATGTGACTGGGTGAGTTGTCACGTCTGGTGTCTTCGGCATGATACGTTAGTGACGGAAGCATTTTGTCGGCATGGACCCGCCCTGCTACATGAAAACACAGTATATGTACACTCACATATTATTCCTCGTCATCATATGACTGAAAAATTGTTAAGTACGACTCAAATCTCCAAGCACACATATATACATATTTTATTTATTTGATTGTAGTTAATGTCAAATTCAAAGAATTCAAGTCAGTTTCCTGGATGGAGGCAACCGGAGTGTCCGGTATTATGCCATTGTACATATTCTTACCAAATCTTTTGTAATGTAGACGGGCCTATTCATGATGACCCACGTGACTGTCTCGTGACATCCCGGTTGGGTTTGTGAACCCTCGTAAGTGACGTAGTGTTTAGTTTGTGGCATGAGCTTCCCCAGCGGCAGGTGGTTAACCCTCACCTCCTCACCTGGGATGAAATATAATAGACATGTAAGAACCATTTTTGACATATTTATTTATTTATTTATTTATTTGATTGGTCTTTTACGCCGTACTCAAGAATATTTCACTTATACGACGGCGGCCAGCATTATGATGGGTGGAAACCGGGCACAGCCCGGGGTAAAACCTACGACCATCCGCAGGTTGCTAGCAGACCTTCCCACGTTCGGCCGGAGAGGAAGCCAGCATGAGCTGGACTTGAACTCACAACGACCGCATTGGTGAGAGACTCCTGGGTCATTACGCTGCGCTATCGCGCTAACCAACTGAGGCACAGAGGCCCCCATTTTTGATATAAAAACACTTTTGAAGTAATAAATGATCAGTATGGTAATAAGTTCCACTTTTAAATATCATCTGACCAGTTTGGAAATAATCCTGCTGGCTATACCTTTGAAATAAAATGTTCTGATTTTTTAATGAAATTCCACTTTTGTAAAAAAAAAAAAGAGTTTTTAAATTTCAAAACTAGTTCACAGGATGATTTCAGAACTGGTTAATTTTTAATTTTTAATTCAAATGAGGTAAGTATTTGAAAAACGATCATCTTTTTTTTTTCAAAACTGGCTCTAATATCATACATGGTTTCTATCTACAACCCCTGTGTATTGCAGAGGTTAAGATCGAGGGATTGCTGTGAAATGGATTGTGGTGTTTTAGTTTAGCCAATTTGGTGAGGTTTTCCACACGTTTGTGTTGGGAGGAACTTTCAATCCCTTAAAACTTTGCCAGTGGATTTCTTTAGTATGTGGTACATTGTTTGAAATAAAGATCGTAATAATTTTTTTAAGCTTTGACCAATCAAATACAGGATCGTGCTATTCAAAGGTCAGAGCATTGAGAATATGGGATGACTTAAACGGGATTCGTTTTTCGTGTATGGAGAAATAAGCCGAGAAACCAGGGGGGGGGGGGGGGCGGGGATGTTATAGAACCGCCATTTGAACGGAGAATATTTCAATTTCAAAGAAAGGTTCAACGCAATTGAGGCATGTACAGAGCATGCACACAGCAACTTGGCTCCAAGTTGGTATAAACATGCAACATGTTGTTTCTTGACGTTGTATATATGTAATTTACTCTTGAAGTATACGCCTGCACAAGTATTAAGGATCGTAAAATTACGGACAAGGTCTGCTTTCAGGCTACGTCAGCCAAGCTCGTCCAGAACATTGCTCTCAGTGCAGTCGATAGGTCATCTAATGGATGATGCCGCAGGTTCGAATCCAACTCTTACTGATTCGGCTGCGGCTTTAAATAAGGTGTTTAAGGATCTGGATCAGTAACCACTGCAACTCTATGTCAAAATAAACGTCAAACAAATCAACCATTCGTTAGCTTGTCTATTGAATGGGAGCATTGAATGAGATTCGACGCAAAATATCCGATCATTGCTTATGGAAGGTGACGTGGAATTGATCACAATATAAATGCTTCTTGCCATTACTGACTATTCCAAAATCCTGCATAACTTCACGTCCTATGTGTATATACAGCACCATGGAGACATGGTAATAATAACGCTAGCAGAAGGCATCACACCCCTCGCAGTATGCTAACAACGGATGGTCCAGTCCTTCACATGTGTCTAAGTAGCCTGGTTAAAGCGAAGAAAGGAAAACTTTCATTTATTTAAAATACTCCCACGATGGCTAAACCGATAAAGTCTAGCTTTCCAGAAGCATTATCACATCCAGGAATGGTTCCTTTGCGTTAATACTGCATGCAGTTACCATAAATGAATGCAGGCTTTCCATATTTATTAAGCAAGGAAGCGTTTGTGGGCCTACGTATCTCTCAATAATGCTATACCAATGGCTACCCCGATTATCTTGATAAGAATACTCTAACCTAGCCTGTACACCCGAAACAAATTCGATTAAGAATGGTAATAGTTCGATGTTAGTTGCATGAATGATTAGACTGAGAACGTCCTGGTATATTCGGACGTTCCATGCAGGCCGTCATATCGGCAGCTATTATGTTAGGTAGGGAAGCAGGATAGAATCGGACCCGTATATGACGTTGTGAACTCATTTTTCAACTTCTTTTGGATAATTTTTAATTGCTGTCGACAAATGTATTCTATGCATTCTTCAGTTCTCAATATATAGCGTTTCGTGAGTTTGCAGGACTACACTGAACAAAGAAACCGTTAAGTCATTGCTAAAACAATTATCGAAAAGACAAGCCAGCGGCGAGTTACCTCTGCTGACAGTAAATTCTATATTGCATTCGAAAAACTACGAAAAATAATCAGTCTTTATTTTTTAAGGTAATATGCTAGGTTATATAACAGGCGCAGCGAGTTACTTCTTCTGGCATTGCATTCTACTGCATTTGAACGTTTGTGTTTTGGAGGTACTGTTTCATGTTTTTTAATACCAATAATATACAAGTGCTCGTGAATGGGATCGCCGCTGTGGTGACCCTCCTTTTATCGGGTTAACTCAGTCCCCTAGAGACCCTTAAATTGCCTTTTCTCTCCACGGTCATTATTAAAAATTCAACGTACTAAGAATGACCCTCTTTCCACTTGAAATTGGGATTTTATTGTCGATCTGCGACTGGTTTTTGTTCCAGCCAGCAGTATTATACGCGTACAGATGTATCCCCAATTTCTCCCGCGATGGTCATGGAATAGCGGGTTTCCAAAGTTCGAGGTGCTCTACGATTCAGTAGAGCAAACATTTAACTGTCTGATAATCGACATCGTGAAGCGGCGCTATAAGCTAGAAATAAGAGACAAACAGTTGTGAGGAAGACACTCTTCAGTCAGGTTTTATAGATCGTTAACGTAAAATAGGCACAGTGTTGTTTGTCGAATCCTTTTTTTTCTTTCGTCACCTATGTTAGTCGAGGAGATCTTAAGCTCAAATGTATTGAATCTACATGTTGTTTACATTGGTACGGAGTTTGTTAAAAAAAGCTGCCTGCAATCATTTAGCTGTAAGGCAGACATAGGAGATCAAACCCAGTGTGGTTACGAGTGTTTGAAAACAGATCATAAAAACGGATTACATGTGATCAGCTACCAGTCATCACATTGACGTCGCTGGTTTTGTCTGCCTCACCTCGAAAATGTAACTCCTACAGTCAACTGACGTCATCATCTAACAGTCTGATGGTACTTTCACCGAACAGTCTAATGAAAATTTCGCCTAATTGTCTGATGGTGATTTCACCTAGCAGACTAACGCCGTTTCTGCTAATGGTTTACTATTTCAACTATTTCGGGTTCGAATTCTTTTAACGCTAAAGGTTAAAAAACAGTCCAATTAAACGATTTAACCTGGCAGAAATGTTAGGTAATTATTTTTGTTTACCTTTGATATAACATGGGCATATGAAAAAAAGCGTTTCACAAAAAGTTATTTAGAGTAGACAAACGATGGCGAGTAGATGAGTGTTTGTGATCAGCAAAAGTTTTCAAACATTTTTAATAAATCAGGTGATACAGCATGACTTCCTTTTAAACGCATTTAACGAAACACTTCTATTGTCTCATGGTGTTATCGCCTAACAGTCTGATGAAGTCGTCGTTTAACTGTCCGATGGAGCTTTCGGCTAAAAATCTGATGCCATTTTCGCCAGGACATCCTGATGGCGATTTTGAGGTCTAATGGCGCTTTCATCTAAGTCTGAAGGTGGTCTTACCTAAAAATTGATGCTGCCGTCGCGTAACTGTCTCATACCCTTTTTGCATCTGACTGATGGCGATTTCGCCTGTCTTTTGAATGTCGTCACCATTGTTTATCAAGAGGATGACGACATATGCTTGTGTGTGTCTCCAGTGTAAAAAAAAATCATTAATGACTTTGCCTTTGACTGCTTACTCTATCCACAGCACTGGGATCACAAGAAACTCATTGTAGTCTCACCTTTAAAACGAACTTTTTCTAATGGGACTTTAAAAGATTCCAAAAATCTGTTTGAAATATTTCCAAGCTGAAAAAAAGAAACGTGTCAATACAATTAATATCAGAACATAATTCACTTTCAGTCTATCAGTAATGGGCAGGGTCTAAGCGTCCATCCAACATTCGTATACCACTCGTAAACCGTGAAAGGGCATTCCAGGTCGATAATCGCAATATACAGGTCTTTACTGCTTATATTCCTTGTACATTTACAGACCTTGTTTATTTATTTATTTGATTGGTGTTTTACGCCGTACTCAAGAATATTTCACTTATACGACAACGACCAGCATTATGGTGAGAGGAAAACGGGTAGAGCCCGGGGGGAACCCACAACCAGACCTTCCCGCTTACAGCCGGAGAGGAAGCCAGCACGAGCTGGACTTGAACCCACAGCGACCGCATTGGTGAGAGGCTGCGTTAGAGAGCTAACCAACTGAGCCACGGAGGCCCCTCGCAGACTTTATAAAATAACGATAAAATCTAGGCTATGTGTTTAGCATGTCCATAATGCTTGTCAGAAAAGGGCCTACTAAACAAAATCGTCTTTGGACGAAATTACCCTCCATGGATTTTGTCGATTTTTACAGATATTTGAAGTGTTCCATACCAAATACAGGGATGAATAATAAAGGACAAGAGATCAGTGAGATAGATTCACTAACATACAGACTGGTTCACCAATTGTGAGCGGACTGACCGACTTACAGACGACCAGACTCGCAGACGAACGGACTCATTGAGGGACTGAATTATAGATGGGCTGACTCAAACAGAAACTGACTGATAAGACGGAACGACTCACAGGCGGACTGACGGTCTATTATAATAAACCGCCAAACCTATTCAAGAACCGAGCAGTCCATATGTATTTTTTGTTTGACTGTTGTTGAACACCATGCACAAGAATGTTTCACTTGTAAGATGGCGGTCAATGCATATCATGGGTGGAGGAAACTGGATTGTGCGGTTTTAAACCACCGACCTTTGGCAAGTTATTGACGAATTTTCCTGTATTGGTGGAAAACAAGTCTTCAACCCTTGCAGTCTATCATACCATAATAATGTCACATGGTGTATTACTTAAGTCAATCAAGACTTTTCACTAGAACGAAAGCGCGCTTTTCATGAAAGTGCACTACGCTCAGTATGGCGATAAACAGCATTTGAATGAATGAAAACCGAGTCACCCAACCACAAACACACCCCCCCCCCCCTCTTGCCATGAATTCCCGTCATCTATGGGTGCTTTTTTAACAGCTTGTTTTGATGATGAACCACAGTCCAGAAAAATCTATCTACTCCAAAAGTTTAAAAGTCTTCTGACTAACGTTAATAATGGCCAGATATTGGTCGGTAAAACAGAAAACAGGAAAGAGTAATATGTCGGTTTTCATTAGTTTTAGAAGTTGCTACCTCGGCTTGTGTCTCTGGAGAACAATTCTGTTATTGGGCTTGCAGTGCAGCATTATAAATGCTACAGATAAGATGTGGACTGAAGGCAGAAACTGTTAAATAAATCAATGATAAAAGAAGAGAAAACTTGATGAGCATTAGAAGTGAAGGAAGCAACTGCTATTTAAGCACAATATTTTTCTTTTGACACAGACAGTATCAACAAACATAAGATCATCGTAAACCATATCCTTACCTCGGCGAAAACAGCCACGTTCATGAGCCCGTGGGCATTCATTTCTGCTTGGGTGTAATTTCCGTACAATTCCGCATTATACGCCAACAGCTGTATCTGTAAAAAAAAAAAAAAAAAAAAGAATATAAACTTTCTTTTTTTCCAAACACATCGGTGATTAGGAATTATTGCACCCAAAAAATTCAACGAATAGCAAGAAATATAACTTTGTTGGTATTGAATGAGCCCTTCTCGCTGTGAACTAAAATACTTCATCAGCAAATGTTTATGTTTTTATTGTCGCCGCCATATTTCTTTCCAAGATGGTCAGTCCAGTGTATAACTTTGAATGAGGAAGCAATTATTGGGAGTGAGCATTATTATACATTCAACAGGTGGTGTGGTTTGGCAAAACTAATAATAACAAAAAGAAAAATGACTAAAGTAACTATTATCCGAGAACTTGGAAGTACATACAATTAAAATTTCACAATGTAAAATCGTCGTATAATTCTGACGATAAAGTTATCTTAAATGAATTTAACTCCATGTTAACTTTTATAGTAGCTACAAGCAACAAAAACAAACAAAATTTGACTTTGTAGGATCTTTTGGCTCTATCAGTGACAACTGATTCATTTATTTATTTCACTGGTGTTTTACGCCGTACTCAAGAATATTTTACTTATACGTCAGCATTGAGGTGGGAGTAAACCGAGCAGAGCCCAGGGGAACCCACGACCATCCGCAGATTGCTGAAGACCTTCTCATGTACGAACGGAGAGGAAGCCAGAATGAGCTGGACTTGAACTCGAAGCGACCGCATTGGTGTAGTGACAATTGATAATGAACATATCTTGTTGAAATTGTAATCCAGTGTCATGCTACATTTAGCTAGTTTTAAACTAAGAAACTTGCAGAAAAGTAATAAGTTTACGATTAAAAAGCTTGCTAATTTCGTACCGTTACAATAACCATCGAAGCAATTGCACTAGTTTGCTTGGCGGATTCACATTGGGATTGACTAACGAGTTTAAGGTCACGGACTTCTTTGTTAACTAGCTTTGCGTCTTGCTTTCTCCGTGGAGATTAAGGGGTAGGCCGGAGGATGGTTGCAGCGTTACTTGTGAATAATTTTACCAGTACAATTATTGAAGGCGTGGGCAAGCCCGGGAGCGCGGGAGCCCGGAATCAAGCGATGCCTCAACAGTGAGGAATGGTCGCTATATATTGACGTGCCACGTGACTCGAAACGCGGCCATGCAAGCGAGGTCAAACTAAGACATGAAAAGAATTTAGAAGAAAGGGGTAAATGGAGTTTAACTTAATTAACCCAGTTAATTACTTTTCGCAAAATCCGTCAAAGTCCTCGATTCACATGTCTAGTTAGAATTTGACAATAGTCCTCCTTGGAAGGGCTTTGGATTCAAAACGCAGATCTGATATCACAATCGTAAGACGATTCCCTTTACGGTCACGAGTTCAACACCGGGGCAGGTCATCAAGAGGACAACGTGTTAATGTTACATCGATGACAAAATTGACCAGGCTTGATGACCTTGGTGTTGTCATTGTCATTTATCTGTCCTATAGGTGCGGATGATCCTGGTGTCAGCAACATGCATGTGTACATTACAATTGCGTATAATGCTTTATGCTTTGATTAAAATAATTTTTCCTCTTAAGGCAATGAAAACGTGAGTTTCTTTTCATTTGTTCTAATATCCGAAAACTGTAGATTAATTTGTAAAACAAATTAGCGATTAAAATTGCTTTAGAACACAATTATAGCTACATCATAATCAGTTAATAGGCAAGGTCACTTGAGAATATTACTGTACTTGGAGATAATTTACAGATAATTAATTCCGAAATATCTGAGTAAGTAAATATATCACTATTCTTAAAATTACATTTACAGCAGATTACTAAACACCGTCCTTTCGCGGCCTTGAATCTGGCCAGCATCGTGATATATATCGAAATGCTCTTGTTGCCGTGGTCCCATCTGGGATCATCTGTCTCATTCAGGAAGACAAAAGCCAGCCGACACAATATTCATTAACGCCAGGGCAATACGTGTCGACCTTGGCACCCTAGAGACGCATGCGCGCATGGCCATGTTTGTTAAGTCTGGACTACAAGGCGATTTGTCCATTTACAACAGTAAATTGATTCTCATCCCGATTTGTGCTCTCCCTTGCTTACGTGTGCAACCAGATGGGAAGCAAGCCACCACTACCTCCACCCCACCCCCTCCCTCCCTCACTGTTTCCATTTTCCTGATAGTTCTGTGATGAACCCAGATTATACGGGCTCATTCACAAGCCGGCTTCCATCAAAAGCGCACTTCAAGAAATATTGGATCCCGGGCAAGAGAGCGAGAATTAAATTAATAAAGTTCAACCCCTCAATCGAATAAAATCGAATAAAAAAATCTGAAGACGATCGCAATTAATGTGTGTCCTTCTATCCTGTGGTTTTTCGATGGTTTTTTGCCTTACGTCAGTGGTATTTGCGTACTAAAATGATCTCGGGTTATGATTGATCCCAATGTCTAAACCCTCGGATTATATGACTTTTATCCAGACGAGGTGCACAATAGACCGTGCACAAACATTAATTTACACCAAGCTCTGCTCGCAACACTCCATTTTCCAATTTAAAGTTTTGAAATATCTCCAACATAAATTAGTATTCTGACTCTCCAGAAATGGAAGCTATTAAAAGCCTATTTCCCTGGCGTTCATATTTTTTCTTTATTATCGTTGGTTCAGAAAATGACCCACGCTACTCCTCACCGTAACATCTATACAGCCGGCGTTGATTATTACAGGTGATGAGTTAGTACAGACAATCATGTAACCACTTTCTTTTCAGCAGACTCCATTATACGTTCTCCAATATATATTAGCCATAACTCAAACCCTGTTGATTTTGGTTTTTCCCTTTCTCTTGATTGCCTTAAGAGAACATTTTGGGAGAGAAAATGGATTATCTGTCTATTTAGACATGCATTAATTAAGGTAAGGTGCTAATAATATTAACTTGAAGAAAGTCTAGTAAAATTATCCTGACACCAGGCTCACTAGTTGTCATATCCTGACCCCCGGATAATGAAAACTCATAAGTTACATTATCATGACACCAGGCTCACTAGTTGTTATATCCTGACCCCGAGATATTGACAACTCACAAGTTACATTATCATGACACCAGGCTCACTAGTTGTTATATCCTGTCACCGAGATAATGACAACTCACAAGTTACATTATCATGACACCAGGCTCACTAGTTGTTATATCCTGACCCCGAGATAATGACAACTCACAAGTTACATTATCATGACACCAGGCTCACTAGTTGTTATATCCTGTCACCGTGATAATGACAACTCACAAGTTACATTATCATGACACCAGGCTCACTAGTTGTTATATCCTGTCACCGAGATAATGACAACTCACAAGTTACATCACCCTGACACCAGGCTCACCACTTACATTGCCCTGGCATTGAACTCGTCATACTGCCTTAAAACCAGACTCAGTAGTCACACTGCCTTGACACAAGACTCGTTCGTCACACTGCCCTTACACCAGACTCGTCACACTGCCCTTACACCAGACTCGTTCGTCACACTGCCTTGAAACCAGACTCGTTCGTCACCCTGCTATGACACCAGACTCGTTCGTCACCCTGCCTTGACATTAAACGCATTAGTCACACCAGACACATTAGTCATATTATCCTCACACCAGACTCATTAGTCACATTATCCTCAGATCAGACTCATTAGTCATATTATCCTCACACCAGACTCATTAGTCACGTTGTCCTCACACCAGACTCATTAGTCACATTGTCCTCACACCAGACTCATCAGTCACATTGTCCTCACGCCAGACTCATCAGTCACATTGTCACTAATGCCTTGAAGCCAGACTCGTTCGTCACCCTGCCTTGAAAGGTTTATAAACGTTCGGGACTTGTTTCTCAGCAGTCACACTGCCCTGACACCAGACTCGTTCGTCACACTGCCCTGACATTAGACTCATTAGTCATATTATTCTCACACCAGACTCATTAGTCACATTATTCTCACACCAGACTCATTAGTCACATTATCCTCAGATCAGACTCATTAGTCACATTATCCTCACACCACACTCATTAGTCACATTATCCTCACACCAGACTCATTAGTCATATTATCCTCACACCAGACTCATTAGTCACATTATCCTCAGATCAGACTCATTAGTCATATTATCCTCACACCAGACTCATCAGTCACATTGTCCTCACACCAGACTCATCAGTCACGTTGTCCTCACACCAGACTCATTAGTCACGTTGTAATCACACCAGACTCATTAGTCACATTGTCCTCACAACAGACTCATCAGTCACACTGTCCTCACACCAGACTCACCAGTCACATTATCCTCAGATCAGACTCATTAGTCATATTATTCTCACACCAGACTCATTAGTCACATTATCCTCACACCAGACTCATTAGTCACATTGTCCTCACACCAGACTCATCAGTCACATTGTCCTCACACCAGACTCATCAGTCACATTATCCTCACACCAGACTCATCAGTCACATTATCCTCACATCAGACTCATTAGTCACATTATCCTCAGATCAGACTCATTAGTCACATTGTCCTCACACCAGACTCATCAGTCACATTGTCACTAATGCCTTGAAGCCAGACTCGTTCGTCACCCTGCCTTGAAAGGTTTATAAACGTTCGGGACTTGTTTCTCAGCAGTCACACTGCCCTGACACCAGACTCGTTCGTCACACTGCCCTGACATTAGACTCATTAGTCATATTATTCTCACACCAGACTCATTAGTCACATTATCCTCACACCAGACTCATTAGTCACATTATCCTCCCACCAGACTCATTAGTCACATTATCCTCACACCTGACTCATTAGTCACATTGTCATGACATTGAACTGATTAGTCACATTTCTCTGGCAATAGACTAATTAAAAAGTTTCACAACAAATCCTTATTTTCACTATTTTTATCCGCTTAAGTAGTTCAATTTATTTTATAGTATAATACAAAGATCCCTTGCCTGTATACATCACATCAACTCTACAGGCGTTGAGTTTCCACCGTAACTTTTGACGCACTGGTTTTTACAGACCGCCAATTATGTATCTCCCAAAATACCCTTGAGGTCTGGAATGCTGTACATCTGAACATGTAAACACTTCATATATATACCCAGAAATTTCGGAATATTCTTCCATCTGTTTTCCTCCAGTAAAGGGTCGGGTGTGGTCTGATTTAACATGCCCTCAATGTGTTGTAACTTTCTGAACCGACAAAGATGACGCCAAAGTGAAAGGTTTATAAATGTTCAGGACTTGTTCCTTCTTAGTTCGTTTGCAGGTGAACTTTGATATAAAGGCGAGATTGTCAAGGTATCTTGACATGTGTCGGTTTTGGTTCTAATGCGGACAGACTTGGGAGACTGAGCGTTGATAACTTCACTTTTTATTTCTGAGCCGGATATATGTCAAAAAGTGGTAACTCGTATTTCAAGGTCATTTTGTTCTCGCCTCACAGTGAAACTATACTTGATGAAACTATACTTGTAAATGCTACATACAGCACGGCGGCGTTGTTGTTCGCAATGACGTTTTTCTTGAAGAGCATATGTTGAGTGCATTTGTGAACTGCACATGGGTCGCAACTTGGACTGGAGAATGTTTTCTTTTCTTTAATTCATATGAAGTTTGGAAAGAGAGGACTTGACGTATGGGCGAGTAAAAAGGTCGATCTCCTTAACTGGTTCAGTAAGTCGTTACCCTCACTTCAGACATGTGATCAATGCGGTCGCGAGTTCGAGTCCAGCCCACGTTAATTCAGCCAAGGCCTTAAGTTTTTCTCCACTTATAAACCTCATCGTCATCGTACAAGTAAAATATTTTTTAATGATGTGTAAAAAGAACCCCAAAATACAAACAAGTTGATTTACATCGCTCCTCTACTGATTTCTCCATTTCACCTATATATTCCCCAAAAGTTCTCTAGGCAATTTAGGAAAACAGCGACCATGAGTTCTATGGCAAAGCAATATACCATGTACAAACCTAATGGAAATGTGAAAATTTCTTACCTCTGCCGGGAATTCGTTACCGGCAATTCGGTGTTCAGAGCCGGTGTAATCATTTATGCCAAAGTGGATCTTGATGTATTTAACCTTGTAACGGTAGCAGACTGGACCTGAGTAGAAGGCCATGCCTAGTGGGCCGTCATCGTCCACGTCTATGGACAAGTCGTTACCACTGTTCACCAACAGACCGTTTATCTGGAAGAGCAATGATAGATGTGTTCGTGTATATAGTAAATGGTATTTTAATATGACTTATTCTTTATTTTAGGCCCAAAGCAACAGGCTGATTGTTGTTCAAGAATGTTTCACTTGTAACATGAAACTGCCCTGGGAAAGCCACCCACCTTTGGCAAGTTACTGACGAATTTTCATACATACATGTGACGTATAGAACTGCAGGCAATATTAATGGATTGCAATTAATCTTCAACGAAAATGGGAGTGCCCAAATGGCTGTGGTCAGCATCATATTGTCTTCAAAGTCTCTATATGAGAGCGGGGGAATCTACAAATTCTCTGTCCGAGGCTGGGGTTGAACCCACACCTTGCGTGTCCTATGGACTGGAACACATGCGTCTTAGTAACTGGGTTACGACACGCTTCCCAACAATAAATCTATAATTGATATATAGTAAATATTTAATCTGACTTATTCTTAGAATTTCCTTTCCTCAGAATGTAGTACAACTGGGGAGCTATAAGAGAATGAGAAAAGGAGCTTCTAATCATGTTATTCTAGGTTTATAAACGGACAACCGGATGCACTTGTCTTCCGTTAGGTAAGTGACAACCCTCCTTTTAGGGCTGCTGTTGAGCAAAGAAGAGCTAGATTCCACCATGCGACCTCAGTGGTTAGAGGCCAAATGGCCGCAATGAGAATTACGATAGCGGATCCACCGGTATGATCCTACCTACATGTACTTACAATCGTAAATGACAGTGCATTTTGATAGGGTGTCGAGAAACTCTTTGTAAGGAAAGCAAATCTGCGTCAACACATATTTATTTATTTGATTTTATTTACACCGTACTCAAGAATATTTCACTTATTCGACGGCGGCCAGCATTATGGTGGGTGGAAACCGGGCAGAGCCCGCAGGTTGCTAGCAGACCTTCCCACGTACGGCCGGAGAGGAAGCCAGTATGAGCTGGACTTGAATTCACAGCGACCGCATTGGTGAGAGACTGCTAGGTCATTAGGCTGCGCTAGCGCGCTAAGCAATTGAGCCACGCAGGCCCAGCGACATAACATATACAGAATTTTGAAACTGAAGTTTCACTGCTCTGCCTTCAGCTATATAATTCAGTTGACAGTCAGCGAAAGCTAGGACAATTATTATTATTATTATTACAAGCCTAGATATAACAGATTGTATTTAATCATCATCATCATTATCATCATCATCATCTCCACCACCACCATCATCACCATCATCATCATCATCTTCTTCATCATCATCGTACCTGGTAGCCCTCAATGGACAATTTCTTCAGAGTGGGGTCAAACAACAGATGTTTGGGGTCAATGTCAATCGGGGACTGAAGCTTGCCGTCGTTGCACAATCGCCACTCGGTGTTAAGCCGGCCCCAGTAAGCTGGTCCTGTGAAGACGGAAAGTGAGTGATTGATTGATTGATTGATTGAGTGATTGATTGATTTCACATGTATTTAACGCGATACTCAAGAATGTTTCACTTAAACGACGACGGTAAGGTTTACCAGAAAGACATCAGAGTGACTTGAGTGGAGCTACAGTGTGACAAATATCCCGACAAACAAATCTCCACAGGTAGACCATAGGTGTATTCGAGCCCGCGACCTCATTGATCAAGGGTGGATCGGGTGCTGCACAACCGAGGCATTAGCTTAATTAGCATCATTGATATTTCGTCAGTGACTTATGCTATTTTCATATACTATACATACTCTAACAAAAACTATTCAGACTGATTATAGTAAAATAAACTTTGCCGTCTGTATGTCTATTTTTGAGAAAATGTTTTGTTTGCATTTAAACTCGCCCTAATCCATATCTTCGGAACTTGTACATGACAAGGCAATCAGCACTGTATCGGAATAAATGGGTAACAACGGACAGTTTCTTTATAGACCGGAAACTCTGGAGCAACCCCTGAAAATCGTCAATTCTCCAGGCAGTTGTAACGTAATGAATCATGAATGGTTGTTGTTTCGATACACGCAACAGCAAAAATTAAATCTGATCAGAGAAAAAAAAAAGCGTAATTTGATATTCAATTTCACGTAACGTCAAGTTTATCAAGCACATTGACATGTGCTGTCTCAGACAGGCGATTAGAAAGGAATAAATACTGGATGTTGGGGAAAAAATGAATTATTCTGTTATTCGTAAGTCTTGTAGATTGACTCTTTAAGTCTGTCACTTTCAAATAGGCTTTGGGAAAAATGACAATACACTTAAGGCGTCACGTCTGGGTCCAAAGCAATTTGTTCTTCCTGTTTCATGACACTTCAAAGATTGACCGTCATTTCTCGACGCAGAAAATTTACTGTCACAACGAAGGACTCGCTTGGTGGCACAATTTACATGATGGATTGTCCAAATTTACTTTCCACAACGAAGACCACAGTCATCTGGTTTAAAAGGTCTGCTGCACTCAGACAATGCCATTCGAAGGTTATTTAGGGCTTGTGCAAAACATTTATAACCTGACGATGTATTCGCGCTGTATATGAAATGTACCATCGCTAAACCGCCAGCAAAGCGAGTGGAAAGATAGCGCTCAGTGACATCCTTTACACAAAATAATGGCAATCAGTGTAGAAAAAAGCACATTTGAGGTCGAGGTCAAAATGTGGTAATATTCATGTTTGCTCTAACTTCGTAGAACGGGTTGTATTTCTGACAAGCGATGTGACAAAAATGAGAATAACTGAAATATAATTAAGTTTTTTAGATTGACGACTGTCTCAGGTCATATCTCATATCTAATTGACGTTACTGCCCAAACGTGTGCTGTTGTCTTACAGAAAAAAGCGTTGGCATTTCATTCAACCATATAGCATCTCACTTGTGAGGTAATGGGTTCAAATCCCTCTCTCGCAACTTATGAACAGAAGCTCATTATAATAATTTGTGAGTCATTGATTTACATAATGTATAGTTATACGACTCCCCACTCTCTCACACCCAATCACTAAGAAGTGTTAATCGTATAAACACAATATCAATAAATTTTCATGGACGGTTCCTGACTTATTTAGAAATTTAATAGATTCACATATATTTTTCATTGTAGGCTTTTTCCGGAATTGCATCATTAAAATTGTTACAGGGGTTAGATGCAAAAGACATCAGCATAATACGACCTACATAAGTAGAAAATCTATCAACTTGTATATATTTAATCGAAGAGGAACAAGGCTGGTCTCCCGGAAGATAAATACCTCCTGGCAGTCTGTTCTTCTCTGGGATATGGATGTTCGAAATGGGTTAATGATTGGGGGATAACACCATATTGGCCGTATATCATCCATATCGTGAGAATGCATAGCTGACAATTATACCGAACACACGAGGTTAGGACATTACACATGGACAAAACATGTACACTGTAAAAGGTGACATCATGTTTTGATGTGCATACAAAATTTTAGAGTTTCTGAACATCTTCACAGAACCTCCATCGTATTTTGTTGCAGTGTATGAAGGTCACACGCCGTTATTTAGGGTCAGTTTGAAAATGGATATCAATTGTCCATCCCCCAACAGACATCAAGCTGAAGGGTAGTCCAGTGAGACATGTCTGTAACGTTATTAGGCGCAATTTTTTCAATAAAATCACGTCAGTTTTCACAAAGTAATACGGTGGGTAGATTTTTTCTGAATATTTGACAAAATGTCCACCATGTTAAATAAATGCAGTCTAGCAAGCATGAAAAGTCTGCTGCACATACCTGAGATTCCGTGGTAAGTCCACCAGTCCATCCACAAAGAGGCTTCCCCTGAAATAACATGAAAAGAAATGTAAAGAAAGGGTAAGCTTGATTCATGAATTTTGTACTCAGTTAGACAAGAGCTAACTGCAAGTTTCAGGCTGTACGCATAATCAACGGTGTCTAACTCATATATCTTTACCTGGGTATGTAAGTTAGAGGAAATGGCACAAAACCAGCCGTTAGGCACCAGGCAATTTTTTATCCGATAATGCATCGAAAGAAAGCTAGGATTTAACCCACGACCTCACAGCTGACTACATACTACGCTACCTTGAACTCTTTTATCGATAAAGGTAGAAAAATGTCCAACTGTATCATGTGACCTGTCAAAAAAGTTAGGCACCTATTGCAGGATTACATTTAGCATAACATGGGCGACTGAAAAGATTCATAGTAAGTGTTTTACACTAGATGAACGATGAAGAAAATTGAGAAGCTGAACGTTTGTGAACTTGAGAAGTTATTACAGGAGAGATGTGTCATTTGTGCTTCTGGGACAGGGTGAGACAGGTGATCGGTAAATTAATGTCAACAAAGATTGTCTAACATTTTTCTCAAGTCACATGACAGAGAACTCCCCCAGTTGGGAATCTTTCCCGCCTCCATATGGGCCAAAGTTGTGAAGTCTTTGGAGCATTCCTGCCTTTGTGCTGACTTTTTAGACTGGTAACGTGGTACTTATGCATTCTAAAAGATAATGGCCAGTTTGGCTTATGGCAGACTCACCAATGAACGGAGAAATGTACCCCATTACTATAGTAAGTTTAGTATAACCCTGTGCACATAACCTAAAGTTGTATTGCATTGTATTCTGTTGATAGTGTAATTGATTGGTTAACAATGCAATCCATATTGACGTTCTTGGTGAATCAAATAACAAGATTTTTCGTGTATTTATTTATTTATTTATTTATTTATCCCATTGGTGTTTTACGCAATACTCAAGAATATTTCACTTCATATATATATATATATATATATATATATATATATACCGCGACCAGCATTATAGTTAGCCCGAGACATCACTCTAAGGGTGGATTATGTATACTGAAACGCGGGAACCGCTTGCCACCCTTGTGATCTACACCTAGCCCCATATTAAAAGATCAAAACCGGACAGAACCCGGGGGGAACACTCGACCCTCGAGGTTTGGAGACTTTTTCATGTGTTATTCAACAATTTTAACTTGTTCACAACAAATTAAGACTTTATGGCGCGGGAAACCGCATCCATGCATCTCACTTGGAAACATTCAGTGAAACAAGGCGCTGGGGTTCGATTTCCAGTAGCCTTTCACCCAGCATATTGTGAGTTCTAATCCACATCTCGGTGTAAAAACTGCGGCTTAATGTTCACATGTTGAATGCAGACATAATGAGCTAAGTAGCCCAAATAACAGCATGTTTTCACAGCCTGTTAATGTGATTCTCAATCATCAGCCTGACTGCCATCGTTTAAATGAAATATTATTAATTAAGTTAAACCCTAATAAAATCAATGACTAATTCCAGTTTTATCGCAAAAGTGAAATCGTCTTGAATACAGCGTGAAAACAAATATCATGGATAAGAGAAAATGTGGAGGTCAGATGCTAATATCGTTGCTCATAGTAGAGCATTTCCATATAGTGTTCTGCAGGTCACTGGATTTTGATCGCCAGCTAATCTGTCTGCGCTGTATAGCTCTAGGTGTTAATTTATGTGAGGGGATAATACGACTGGGGCTAATCTGATTCAGGTCAGTCCGGGCACAGGGTCAACGTAGAGCATGGCCTTGGGGGGAACGCATCCTCGGGACCCTCACTGATCACCTGACCTCCTCGCCTTGTCATATGCATATTTAGTAGCTAATAAATATTCATGTCCGCTGTTGTATTTCACACGTATTGTCCATTGTACATTCGGTACGATTTCTCATTATTTCTCGGTGAACTTCTCTTGATAAATAGGCTCAATACACTCTTAGAAAATTACAGAATGAAATACTATAAAATTTAAAGTTGCCCAAAATTTTTATGTATGCTTTTTAGTGGGGCGGGGGGGGGGGGTGTGGTTTATCGATGATAAAGGCTTTTTTCCTAACTCAAGTTTACTAACTACGGGGTGTTTAATCACTTGAATATGAACTGAGAACCTGAATCATTGATCAACTTTGGCAATTTGTAAGACAAATCAGTCAGCCTCTGGTGTGTCCAAAGATTACATACCTCAAGCGGCATGTGAAAATTCCTTTTCTTACAAAGATGCTTCCTTGCAGAGTGGGCACTTGCTGGATCATTCGCAGAAACTGATCGGCCTGTTAACCAATGATGCAATATAGGCTACCGTTCAAAGTAAGCTGTAATTCAGAACGCACTGTATCTGAGGCTGACTAGTGACAAAGTAACATATGATAGCTGTTCGAGAGGCATTGGCTCAAGTTAATCTTGGAGACCACGAAATTCCCTCTCTTTCACAGGCTTTGAGCATTGGTGACATTAAAACCTCTCGTAAGACAATTTAGGTCGCATTACATGAAGTTCCTTGGATATCAAATACCTTCCGCCGATATGACATACAACTGTGTACGCCACAAGTCGGTCACTCACTTGCCAAAGGTGCGGGGCCTCCGTGGCTCAGTTGGTTAGCGCGCTAGCGCAGCGCAATGACCCAGGAGTCTCTCACCCATGGGGTCGCTGTGAGTTCAAGTCCAGCTCATGCTGGCTTCCTCTAGGGCCGTACGCGGGAAGGTCTGGCAGCAACCTGCGGATGGTCGTGGATTTCCCCCGGGCTCTGCCCGGTTTCCACCCACCATAATGCTGGTCGCCGTCGTATAAGTGAAATATTCTTGAGTACGGCGTAAAACACCAATCAAATAAATAAATAAATAAAATACTTGCCGAAGGTCGGTTGATGAATCCGGGAACTCTGATTTCCAACATCCTTAATCTTATAACAATGCAGGTGCTTGAATTGTATTAACTTTCCAAACATATAATAATTGCTAAATTGAAAGTTTCATGGTTAAGTGATCAATAGGGGCTTAAAGTAATAATCCTTTTTGGCTCTTTATTGAGACCGTCCAGATCTCTCTCTTCTATCCATGGAGACGTCACACTGCCCCAAATGGATAGCGGAGGTATAACGACCGTGCGCTGGTCGTTTACAAAGGCGATGAAGAATTACATTTTGTTCGATTTTAACGGCTTATTACCAAGCCTTCGTTGGATAACAAGGGGTCTTGAGACAAGGGTGCAAATGGTCCTATATTATAGCGACACTGAGTGACGGTACCCAGTGTGTACAGAGGGTGGTTGAGGATATATATATTTCTACCATGATTGACTTATGAAGGACACAGTACCACTTGCTAAGAGCTTTTAAACTCGCTGGAAGATCTATGCGTGAAGGGACACTCAGTGTCATTTTGCATTTCCTCATGACATCTTTGTCAATAATAAACGAATGGAAGCCTTTTTGACTGAAACAGGATTGCGCCATGCACCTTGAACAGATTGCGGTTGTATGCTTTGAATACATGTTACTGCTCTGATCGTGCATATAGTATTTCGTCCAGTCTGGCAGTGTCTCTGCACAGCAGTGTTATACGAAATTCCGGCCTGTAATATGTATACTTTTTGTTTTGGCAAAGCTTCATGGCGCCCGCTTAGCAATCGTCATGGATAATACACCCAGGCTTTAGGTATACCCATACGGAGCAATAATAAATTTGACGCCGACTTTCTAGATGATTGATATGAGGCTAACGCAGGAACACAACTTGAGGGCGTATTATATACTGTACCACGAAGAACATATTAATACACTTCCCTGCCGTGTTGAAAACGAAGCGTCGAGTTTCCAGTCTGCCTGTCTTCAGTGGTGAGTGTTGCCAGCATAACGCCATTAGCTCGCCTTTTTTCGTACACACAACATAAATGATCAGTGTCGGGAAGCCGCTTATCTTGAGATTTAGCCACGAGAATTGAACTCTTTGTTGCTGGGAGCTATACAGAGTAGGCGGCCCTTAAACATCATCCAGCCTTGGGTCTAAGTACGACCCACTGTCAAAACATACAAGTATGATTGGATATAACGCGAGAGTCCCGAAGCCACTAAGACTCTAGTGCAAAAGCACCTTTGTATCACAACAGAGAACTTTATGTGTTTTCCAAACCGCTGGTACTACAATTATTAGTTGCGTCCGTTCTTCGTGGAAAATTATTGTTGAACGTTTTCCTCATGGGTAGCACATGTACTCGTAAGGCAAACGCTTGTCAAGCCCATGCAAATGTACACTCGTTATGCAGCACCAAAGGCTTAAAGGTGATGCAAGCTTTCTGCATTTTACACATTCCGGTAAAACCCCGTATCAGTCCGCTCGTTTTCGCTCGAAGCGCCTTAAGATAATTTCAAGCCCAAACATCAAATGACATGTCAACATGCTGTTGACTTCCCTCAACGGGAGCCCTTATCAAGCGCCACATACTTTAATCAAGTGTAACGCATTTACACCAGGCGTAACACACTTACACCAAGGGTAACGCACTTGTACCAAGTGTAATGCATTTGCACCAAGCACCACACGCTGGCATCGAACGGCACAAGTGGACATCAAACGCCACACACCTGCACCAAACTCCACATATTGGCACCAAATGGTACACATTGCATGACACCAAACCCCACAAGCTTGCACCAAACGTCACACACTGAAACCTAATGGCACACGCTTGCAACCAAACGTCACATGTTTGTACAAATCGCCATTTCTCGACACCAAATGCTACACTCTTGCACCAAATGACATTCTCTTGCACCAAATGCCATTCTCTTGCACCGAATGCTACATGTTGGTACCAAACGCCATTCCTCGACACCAAATGCAACACTCTTGCACCAAGGGCCACTCGCTGGGACCGAACTCCACATGCTCGCACCAATGTTCAAACGTTCGCACACTCAATCACACATCCGCACAGAACGCCGCACACTCGCGTCAGTCTTCACATATCCACATCAAACTTCAGATGCCCAAGGGACTAAGCTTAATGCCAACAAATCTCAATAGCCGCTCAAAGGTTCACATAAGCGCATGATGCGCCAAACGCCACAAGCCCTGCAGCTCACTTCAGTCGACTCATGTATTTTTAAACGTCCCGTAAGAATTACATAAGATAATACTTTCAAATGTTGTTTCTGCCCCCGTGCAGCTTTATAAACCATAAAGGCTGGATATCCTACCGCCATGGATAAACTGACATAGTGGTCGTCATAATGCTGGCAGAATGCTAACAAATTAGTTCAACAAGAGATTAAAAATTTTAAATTCATGTTTACCATAAGGCCAGAATACCTGGTAACATGATGTCGTCGAAAGTAATTGGGGGAAAAATCACGAAAACTAGGGTAGAAATGTAAATGTAACGTAGCCGCCTTGTGCACTTGTGGACCTTCAGTGTACGGCAAGAAAAAACATATAGAATAGTATGCCGACCGTAGAGAGATACAGTTACAATAGGGTGTATCTTGCAATCCCCAGCATCGATAAGAGTCCATCAATGAAGACCATTAAGAAAAGTGCCACAGCTTAGCACAGCATTATGTCATGGTATAATATTGGCGTTCCTGCTAGGTTGATAGCGACAGCTTAAAGCTTATAAAGCACTGTGATTTACGGACTGTATGCTGCAATCATTGTATCGGGTATCAAAGCCGCAAGACCAACATCAGAGTACTGTATCCAGCGTCGATAAGAGTAGAGGAAATTGCCTCCAATATATGCTGAGTATTTATTAAGGTTCATATAATATTGAGCGTGGTAGAGGAGCCGTGAATGTTACGCTGTCGAATGCTATCTATACTAGAAAGAAATTAAGGCAATCGTCCAGCAGAACCTTAATATCATTAACAGGAATGATAAAACTGCAGGCCATATTCGTTATTATCCCATAAGTACAATCTACGCCTATTGTTTTATGTAGCAGAAAAACTCGTCCTCGACTGATGGCTGTGTAAACCAAATCTATATGCCTATTGTTTATTACATTTATGATATGTCTCAGGACACTTACCGTTAGCCGTTACGAGAACGTTGGTGTGACATAAGAACATTCCAAATACCAAAGTGTCCTGTAGGGAACGAGCGATGTCCCGGTACAAGAAGATCGTCATGATGTACCGTCCAGGTCTGTCGGTGAGGAATATGCCTTCATCCACTGACTATGTTCAGAGCCAAAGTTGTAAGTCTATGACGAAAGGGGACAATGTAAGAGATCAGCCCACAGGGGTTTAGTATCAGTCAACGTGATCTGATTCCATTCAGAAAACGACTGAATTGAAGCCTTCCATTCCTGTGTCCAGGCATATTCTATTGGAAACGGCCATCGGTATTGGAAACGGTCAAAACTCGACAAGAGTCTTTAAATCCACGGATGGGAAGAGCAGGAGAATTGAGGTGTAGATAGAAGAGTGTCTGTGCCAAGGAAATTAATGACAATTGAATCAGCGAGCCTGCTGAGCCTTGACAGTGGCTTCATTCAGGTTTCGTCTCCGCGCCCTCAATGGCCTGAAGATTTCTTTCTGTTGCGTTGCTCGACCAAATTCAAATATTTCACCACGTGAAGCCTGAACAAGGCAAAATTCTGGCTCCCAGCAATACGCAGGTCCGTGTTCAAACTATATCTCACATGTCACTATCCACGACGTGTCAACTTGGTCAGCGATAACACTTCAAAGTCTTTAAGATTAAAACTTTCAGCCCCGTCAAACCTGAACGTCCTGACTGGTACGCTGAAGAGATTCTGTCCGTCCGGTCGATAGTGTAGCTCTAGCAGAGTGACTGCGAAGCACCGTGGATCGACCCCCTTACGTGATCCGCCATCCATTAAGTACTCTGGGGCGCGATTCTAGCATCCCCTAACCAGGAGGACTGACCAATGACAAAAGCCGTTTCTCAGAATCACGGACGGAGAAACGGCAAACCCACGAAGAAGATTTGTGTCTTTCATACATACATGTACGTTTGCGACAACACTTTCTAGCGCTATATAAGCCACCACAGCCAGTCAACCGGCTAGCTAACCTTATTCGCTGGGTAGAGAATTACACCAAAATTTATGCAATGCCAAATTCGACATGCCATGTTTGTAATACGCCCTCACTCTACCCAAAACCTTTTCCCCTTCTCGTTCCCCGCAGTGTTGCATAGCTGGCTGAAAATGGCAGGAATTTCTGTTCTGTTTCGTTTTTGACAAATGAGTTAAATTCCCAGAAGGTATGATAAAAACTGCACGGCTGATCCCTGTGAGATTTCGATTCTGCCACTGCTAGTCTATCACACTCTACTCTCTCTCCGTTTTTGCCCTGATCCGTGGATTCCATACAGCACTACTCCTCTGCCATACGTACAATTCTCGATTTGAGCCTTCTTTTAATTTCTTCCGCACAGGTTGAGTTGTAAGTGTTACCATGTGGCAGATTTACTCTGTTTAATAATTTAAGCTTGGCTTTTAGCGCCTTAAGTGATAAATGGAGCGTTTTGTTCTTCAGAGAATTACTTCAGAAACTCTTGATGTGTAACAACCACCTAAAACAGTATCCTTTTTTGCGACCTTTCACCTTTATCCTGTACGTTCGTCTTAACGTACGAATTCTGGTCTCGTTGTACGCAAGTGAAAAGTTCATTTATATGGTCGTGTGCTTAATCCAATTGATATAAGCTAAGCATGACGTTAAACAAAAAATAAAAACGGAACAAAGAAGTCAACATGAACAGTCAAGAACATTTCTCAAGTCAGTTCAAGCCGTGTAACTGTAGAATTTGAGTAACTCTGTTCATGAAGCACATAGGTATTTGACAAACTCTGTTGCGTATAACAGCAGAGCATGATGTACTTTTACACAGCTTGGTACCAGTTTGTTTCTGTGATAAATGTTCCCCATTTGTAGGCCAAGAAAGTGTGCCCCAGAATATATACCTGACCAATGAAGACATCATGTTGACAGGCATGAATGTATAAGTCGCCCCTTTGGCTGTAGACGGTTGGTCGGCTTTGATGATAGGTCGCTGTTTGGAAAGTAATTCCTTTTGGCTATTGCTTTACGTCAGAGGATAAGATAGGCCACTTGATGGCTATCAGCAGTTTTAGCTACACCAGACCGAATCTGCCCATTACCCTACCCACAAACCTAAATACCTTCGTATGTGTAAAACATTATGCCCTACACAATAAATACGCATGACATGTATTTATTAAAACACGCGCATTAATGTGCAAGCGCCTTGCTGTTTAATTGAACGAAGACGTTTTATCCATAAACACGTTATATGTATATGATGGAACTATAAACTCATACATTTTTGTTAAAGCATAGGCTGGCATCATTTTATAACATAGACGTTTTAAGTAAACCATTTCCAACGTTTCCAAAACATTGGTGTTTTATAGACAACATGTGACATGTTTACTGGAGTGGCCAAATGGCCGTTTTTATTTCAGCATGTATATGCTTATCAGTTTTTGCTGTGTAAGGCGTAAAATCATAATGCATAAGTAAAAAAACAGATATCAAACAACACAAATTAACCAAACGAAACAGTCAACTATCAGTATTATTGATCTATGTATCCTTTGATACACAAGAAGACAAAACAACCCAATGAATTTAACTCAAACAGTATTTTACCTCAGCTTCACAGTTTTTAAAAATAACTAATTTTTTATGGAGGGATGAGGCGAACATGTTGTGCCTTTACCTTATCTCCAAAATCTTCCATGTTGGAACACGAAAATATCTTCAAGCCAAACTTTATCTTGCAGCTCAATTAATCCTTTTCGTGAGGCACCCAGAGACGGCATGACTTTCGCATTTGGTTTTAATCTTTGACATCAAGAATTGCAGTTCTTTCAGTGAAGCTCGGTGGCTTCTTGTACGTACTAGGCAACCTCTGAAGTCGTGACAGAATCGTCTGGAGAACGTGTTCTCAGAAACAAGCATGGTTATTCTTCTATTCCTGTTTAATTTCACTTGGCGTTATTATCTGCCCATGCATCTGCACGCGAATGTTTTCTCGCCATCCTTCTTATCCAGAAACAGGAAGAGTTAACAATGGCGTTTCACACTCAGTCATGAATTTAAACATGGTGTTGGCTTTAAAAACAGTCTGCATAAAGGCGTTCCTGCTACAACGTTAAGGCGTGCACATTTAATGCTTGCAGGGAACCTTCGGAGAGAGGTCTGCGAATCACTTCATGAGCTGGACTTGAGCTCACAGCGATCGCATTGGTAAGAAGCTCCTGGATCATTTCGCTGCGCTAACGCGCTAACCAACTGAGCCACGTAGCCCCCCCCCCACGCGACCCCCCGACCCCTCCCATGCCGGAAATGACAGGTAAATGTAAATAGACATCTACATCTGAAGTTTATATCATAATTGGGTTTAACTGTATATGGCAAAGCTACATATACATGTATGTGTATTTACATCACCCCGTCGGACGTAAATGGTGACATGCAATGAGCGTCGAAGATGTTCTTCTATCGTTTGTTGAAAACCACTAGTCTTCCTCCAATTTGATATGGTGTATATTCCTGTACATCATGCAGGAGAAGTAACTTACCAAAGGTGGGTGGTTTTATACTATACACTCAGGGTTTCCTCCGCCCATAAAATGACCACTTACGTTCTATAAGTGAAAAGTTCTTGAGTATGGCGTTCAACAACAACCTGCTAAATAAACACACTGGCATAGTGGCTTGGAAATGTCTGTAATATTATTATTGATAACCAAGCTGCAGCTGCTGACATTCAACAACAACCTGCTAAATAAACACACTGGCATAGTGGCTTGGAAATGTCTGTAATATTATTATTGATAACCTAGTTGCAGCTGCTGACATTCAACAACAACCTGCTAAATAAACACACTGGCATAGTGGCTTGGAAATGTCTGTAATATTATTATTGATAACCAAGCTGCAGCTGCTGACATTCAACAACAACCTGCTAAATAAACACACTGGCATAGTGGCTTGGAAGTGTCTGTAATATTATTATTGATAACCAAGCTGCAGCTGCTGACATTCAACAACAACCTGCTAAATAAACACACTGGCATAGTGGCTTGGAAATGTCTGTAATATTATTATTGATAACCAAGCTGCAGCTGCTGACATTCAACAACAACCTGCTAAATAAACACACTGGCATAGTGGCTTGGAAGTGTCTGTAATATTATCACTGATAATCAAGTCGCAGCTGCTAAGTATGCATGGCAAACGAGTTGTGTCCACACGTCGGTTATGAATGCCTAGACTCTGCACTGCACTAAACACTGTATACGAAATGTAACATAGTTTACTGAATCTGACGACAAATGGAATAGACCTACATTGAGTGCTGTAAAAATACAAATATCTACAAGAATAGCTTACAAATACAAACATCTACAATAATTGTTGTGCAAATACAAATACTTACAACAATTGAAGTACAAATACAAATACCTGTCGTAGGTTTACAATATGGACTTGCCTTGGAAATATGTACTCATTTTAGATGTAACTTTACATCATATTGGTGGATAAGTGGTTGATGTTTGTACCTAATTTACGGTGCTTACGCACGCAACGAAAAAACACGAGACGGCGTTGTATTTTTGCCTTGCTTATGTAACTGCAAAACCGGCTCTAAATTTAGATTCAGAGGAGAACTGTTTATCTACACACAAACACATTGTAGCTTAAACTGCAGTATTTTACTGTAAAAATATGCAGTTTATTATTACAGGGTAGTCTAACTCGTAACAGTCTTCCCAATGATAATTATGACCACCCGCGAAGCGGCATTGGTTCCTTTAGATACGACTAATTAAGGTAAATGGCCGCGACTCGGTATAAAACCCGACTCGAGACACGATTTGCCCTGGGATATAATATCTGAGTGAGGCAACAATATAATGGTAACCATATTAATCCGTGAACAGACGTGGATGTCGAGTCGTGGTATTTCCCTGCCCCCACCCCATCACACTTGGCCGATCATCACCGGCTTTAATACATATGTAGGCATGTCAGCAGTAGCTTCTGCCAGAGGGAGAGAGTGTGAAACCAACCGTGGTGGGATAAATAACTCTGCTGCTAGAGAGTGCACACGTGGTCGGCCCAGCTCGCGGTTTCCTCATTCAGTAAACTATAAAGACCACTCCTGTGTAATCCAAGTGTCAAGTCCGGCAGTCGTATACCAGTCGTAAACCATAAATACCCCTAAAACACTCAATAACAATTTCTTTCCTATATATCCAAATCACTTCTTAATTCTGTTGGCAGTTGAGGAGACCTAATATTGGTTTGGACACTCTTTCTCTTCCATAATTGTTACAGACATCATGTATGCAAGGATGATTATTGAGCATGCCATTAAAAAAGCAGTCAAAAACTAAATAGAAATGAAAAGTTATTTTTCTTCTACACTTAAAAGTTAAAAACAGATAGAAAGACGTTAGTTTTTCCCTGTATAGTGTAGCAAAAGAAAACACAAGATTTTATCACAGGCAAAGGCTCTGAGATGTGCCTGTCTTTTCGAGGCTGGTATTGTATCCCATTGGGGTCTGATGTCACAGATTACATGGTTTAAACCTTCAACTTGGGAGTTACTGTGACAGGACCCTTTTTCTGCAGTCAAGCGAGATCCACGCAGAATCTCGCAAGCGCTGTTTTATGAATTTGTTTTGCAAAATCACTCATTTTAGCGTTCATCTACAGCCACATTCTGGTCAAATTCAAATAAATACTGTCATCAACAGACTGAATCCTTTTCTTTGTGCAGCCTAAGTACTGTCATCAACAGGCTGAATTATAACTGGAGTAAATATGCAATGTGACCGGTTAATGTGATCAACGGTAGTATAGCTATCATATTTTCATCGCAAACGCTAGTCATTTTCATTTAGGCGTTAACACATCTTTGGACGGTTAATCCAAAAGATTTCAATTCCTAGTGTTCTCTGAATTAATAGCAGATGACGATGTGAAGTGCGAATATATATGCATCATGGCTAAAACCTAAAGCTAAAATGGATATGAAATGTATATTCTACATTTTCGTTTACAAAAGCATGGAACTTTTTTTACATATTCTAGTAACAGCCTACAAGGGAAGAATCTTCTATTCACATTTGCACAAAAATTTATTCATCTTTTCTATTCATTTTAGAAAGAAAAATACCCTTTCTTATTACAGAAGTTACAAAGTCTTCTGAAGGTGCGAATGCAATCTGTTCAACTTACAGAAACAGCTGAAAAAACTTGTCATGTTGTAAAGCTTTCTTAAGGCGTGGCTGTAGAATGTTTAACTTTACAGCTGAAAAAAACCCTTGTCTTTCAAAGTTTACTGAAGATGCGGCTTTGAAATGTTCAGTTTTTATAAGTACAGCTAAAAATTACAAAACAAATGTAGAAGTGTTTTCTGTTTTTGCATGTAAACGCACAACATTGCCGTTTCTTACAGTTGAAGCTCGGAACTTTTTTTCCCGACAGTTTGCATCCATAATATAAACTTGAAAACAGTTGAAATTTTGTTCTTGGTTGTGCCGATGTAAACTGTGATGAGTGAAGAAGATGTATAATTCTTTTTAAATCTTGAGAATTTGGGAATATGGCCGGTACGTCTTATAAGACGTGTAGTTGTCTTTTTGCATATAATTTTTTAAAGACATTTGTTATATAACCGTTAAAGCAAGTACTTTAATTTCATGCATTCGTACAATGAATCCATGCGATGTGATATGTAAGATCATATGAACAAATTTTAACAGGGACGGCTGAGAGGTTAGATCAAGGAACCAGGTCTGGTTGGCCCAGTGAGAGTATAATATGACTTTGTGGTGTGTAGTGTCTGGTGTCTTCAGCATCATACGTCTGGGGCAGCATAACTTTAGTGGTATGAGCTTGCCCAGCCACAAGAAGACACAATACATGTACACACACACCTAATGACTCCTCGTTGTCATGTGACTTTGTTAAGTGTTAAGTACGATTTAAAACCCAAATCATACATACACACATAAATTTCAAGAGGAATCATGCTAACAGACATCGCCAATCCAAGACGACCCGGCCTACGAACTCAAAATATCCAACCTGAACTGTTTATCGGAAGGTTTTATATTTGTACAAAAAAATTGTATAACATTAACCATATACACGAAGAAACATTAATCAAAATACCTTAAAACTTTGCTCAGTCATTTTACATTGGAGAATTATTTTATACATAAAAAAAATTGTGTGCTTTATTTGAAGTTTAGGAAGAGACAATTGTCGACAAAGGGCAAAAAAATGTACTAAAGAAAAATATATATATATGCAGAAAATTGGTTCCTTTTCCTTTTTTTAACGATCTTCTACTTGATATCCTGCGTGGGTGTCTACGAAGGCTGAGGCGTGCGGGAATGAAAGGTACGGGGGCGCGTTGTTCGATATCATCGACTTTTTTAGGTCACCTTATGTTCTCTCGTGAACTATGTTCATATCATACTATGCCGTAATGTGGTGTAGCCTTCAGCTTGGCATTACCGGAGAATCGGATTGATTAAAGTCATCCTAGGGCTGTTTTTTTTATTATATATATATAAATGTAATCATAGCCCTTTTTCAGTTTTCAGACTATTCACCGTTTTATTTGAACTGTACTCAAACGCAGTGTCAAGACGAAACGGAAGGGTGTTCATCATATGCAATTTGCCAGTCTGTCAAACATTTTCCTGCACTACAGCAAAATCCGCTCAAACTGATTCATTTAACATTAAAAAAACTGTAATGAATAAATCATTATATTGTAGGGGTAATCTGCTAGTGTCTTTAGGCCAGCATTTACATCAATAATATAATCCAATTAATTTATTACACATCATAAAGTATTATTAGCTCAGCATTCCGCCGAGAGCAGGAACACAGCCTTCGCCCTTCACCTCGTGTTAACTCATCAGATGTCAAAAGCGAGATGCCATCTTTGATAAACCTTATGCAATGTACACTTTTTTCGGACATATTGCCTGGTGGTTTGAAAGAGTCACTATATATGATAAAGACTAGCATGGGTTGAGCAACATTTAACACAGGGAATATGGCGATGAATGAAAACATTGCGGTATACCGTTAATTTAGTCCTACTCTAATGGCTATCAAATAGCTTACTATATTGTATGCCAAACAAATACCCCATTCACACCAAAAGCAGTGTAAACCGGATTAAATGTGAACCGGTTTAAATCTTGCGCCTATAAAATGTGATGTGATACTGATATATAACTGTTGCTTTAGGCGGTATCTTTCGATACAGCGTGATAAACGGTTAATTGCCATCAGTAATTTTTTTATCGATGTCGGTAATATGGAGAATATTAACATATGGAGTTTCAGACATTTAAGGTTTGGCTGTTCGCTCTCTATTACTTGTTAAGTTTTATGAACTGAGCGAAAAATTTAATTTTATTTTACGAATGTTGATTTTGTGAGGGAAAGTGTAGATGTAAAGACTCGATGACAATTCAAAATTCATTCACCACACAAATTTTTCTAAACGTAAAATCATTAGCAATGGAATTGTCCCACATTTTCCACTCAAGTATGAAGCAAAATATATGAACGAGACACCCATTCGTTTTGTTAGATTGTTTATTTATATTTGTTTGGAAGGTCGACATAATACTCACGAAACTCTTAAATCTCGCCAGGTACTTTTCAAACCTGTTGACGTTAAAGCGTGACCGCACCAACGGTATCTGGATTCGAACTCGCAAACCTTTTTACCAGAGAGCCCTCAGCTAGAGCCCTCATGTAAAAAAAAAAGTAACGTGTTCCTGCTGCCGAAGCCTCATGCCATTGCACTGCAATATCATTGATTCTGTGGAACATTTATTCAAGTTCAAACTGGTTTTAATCGGAAAGAAATCTTGAGCCCATTACTTCAGATTACTGTTACCATATTAACTATATGCCAATTATCACAATGTAAGACGCTTATAACTGGAGTAGACGATGTCATTCTATAAATGTAAGCTCGATGAAAAAAATCTGGTAAGTTGGCTTTGGACATGGTTGTCAGGTTGGTGGGTTTAATCGCGACGTGAATATTTCGCATTGTTCTATGCAGACCTTATTGAGGACAAAGAAAACACTAAATGAAGTATATATCAGATAAAACTGAACATAATGCTTTTAAAACATCGGATTGTATGGTGGTCTGTTGGCATCCAGTGCATCTGCATCATTGACGACATCATATTTGTATTTTGTGCTTGAAATAGTTCGTTCCATGTATCATGCGACGAATGAATTTGTAGCATTATTTGTATATGAAACTTGATTTGTTTATTTATTTGCTATTTTTGAAGAATATAGTGTTTTTTTGAAGAATATTTCACTTATCTATGATTTTTCATGTGACGTGTGAGTATCATTCTGGCCTTTTATTTGTGGGACGATGAAAGTAGAGAAGCGAATGAAGCTGCCCTTGAAAATAGGTTCATTTATGAAAAAAAACAGGTTCTCTACAATAAAAAATGTAAACAAAGAAATAGCTGTACAGATTTATTTCTCTGTGTATGTCATTCTTATAATATCTATACAGCTGAAGTCTAAGAAATGGCCCCAAGGTCGACTTAAGCGAATCATACCATGAATACATGGTTATTGATATTTGTAACTGATGCCGAGGTTGTAGGACAAGACGCGCGCGACGGGTTCAGGCCCGGATGATCGTCTGCTCGAGAAATGACTAAAAATGAAATTCACCAATCGAGGAAGTCTTGCAATCTCCAATGAAGCCTTATGGTAGCCCGTCCTTGACGAGAAGGTTCGGAACACTCTTACCTCATCGATTTCTACTTAATAACTATACTTGGGCAGGAGCGATATTAAATCGCTTTCTGCACAGCGATGATATCCTCTCTCTCTCTATAGGCCTCTACAGTCGGTCTTTTTAAGTCTTCTACTGGCGCGAAAAATTCCCGTACAAAGTTGTGTTAAGTCGGCCAAACCTTTCTTTGCCATCGGTTGATTTTAACTCCTTATACACCAAGTCGGCCTAAATACAACTGCAGTGTGCATATAAAAAAAATAGTGGGAAATACGGTATGTGTGGGCTCTGAGAAAGCCTGTGGACATGGAAGGGTGAAACATGGACTCGTGCCTGGAAGCTGGTTATTCCCACTCAGTTTATTAACACATCGCAGGATCAGCCTCACTCTCCATATCGACCTATCTCCAGGGGGCGTGCTAGGTTTCGCCTCCATTCGAACCTTGGCATCTCTGCCCAGTCCAGCCAGTAAGTCAGAGTCTTCAAAATTCAATTTCCGGTACGGACCGTTCTGTTCTTTTTGAACAATGTCCTCTTTAAACATTTTATTAGACGCCATTCATAAACAGAGACAAAAGGGTTGGTCTGGACATCTTGGGAGGCCTCGTTGGCATGTAACTCAAATACCCCTCTTTACCGACACGGGTTAGTCAGACGGACTCTGGCATTCCCAGCGCGAACTTCACAGAAAACCTCTGTTAGAAAGAAAAACGGGGCTATTTTGAGTGTGGTGGTCTTTCGTAAAGACATCACCAAACGATTCAAGTTTTCAGAGCCCGTGCCTGCTGAAAGGAGGCGATTTGTGTTAGACCAAGTCGCTCTGTTCTATTGGTTTGTCTGGCTTTCTTGAATGTGTTTAACTTCATTACGGAGGAAATTCCAAACCAGGAGAAACCCCAGTATGTCATATCAGAATTTATCTTTCGAACTCAACCACATCGATCAGAGCTGGGGTCAATTATGAGTGACGGAGTGTTCAAGTCCAAATCGATCAGTCAAGCCATTTTAAAGCACAACTGTTAAAAATAGCAAAGTAATCAGTCAGCCGATGTTGTCACAAATGGCAAAAGTAGAGGACATTGTATATGTATTCTATTTTATTTGTTTGTCTATCAGCCCTTTTTATCCGATGTAAACAACATGCATGGGTTACACTAAGAGTAAAGTTGGAGGAAAAAAATCCCATCGAATTATTCTGTCTGCTGCAGATGTATCAATAAATAGTACTCCAATTTTGGTGGAGACATAGTACACCTTTCCGAGGGGGAGCAGTTTGAATACGTTAGTCAGTTTGCTTAATTGAGGGGTTGAAAACAAAGAATGACTTTTGAGTAAATGTGGGGTGGGGTGATCGAGTACAACCAACTTACATACCACATGCATTGTTTTGACACATGACCTTATATGTCGAAAATATGTTCAGTTATTCTTTGCTTTATGTTAATATTCATATTAACAACAAGAGTGACTGTCGCGAGTTCTTGTGTATAGCTTTATCAGTGATAGGACTAATCACAGACTGGCCGTCCGCCACAGATTTAACAATTCAGGTCTTTTTAATAAGCCCAGTCGAAATCTCTGGAGACACCCGAGTTCACGCAGAAATGGACGAGATAGGGTGGGGGTTTTCGCAAACTAACGCAGCTAAAAGGAAAGATTTTAGGGTACTTGCTAGACTGAGTGCACATCTCGCATACACGGGCCTGTCGGCCCAACGGCGCCGTTAACAGCCGCCGTAAAATCACGCCTTTTAGCCGCGTTAGTTCTCGAGAGCCCCACCCCGAGGCTTGTGTCTGCTTTTCCAGGGTTATGATCTATACTCACCACTATTACTGATGTTTTAATTTATAGTTGGCTACTGATTTCGAATCTTGTCTTCTACATTCTTTTATCATAAAGCTGGAAAAAAACTGAAAACTACTAAGTGTTGAGGCTAATGTCCCCTTTTTCAGTGAGTTACTGACACATACTGGGAAGACTGGTGAGTGACTGGTATGGTGTAAGAGTACCACTATCGGAGAGTCAAGATGAGTTTTGGAGTACCACTATCAGAGAGTCAAGATGAGTTGTGGAGTACCATTGTCGAAGAGCCAAGATGAGTTGTTTAACTGCCTTGTTTAACTCTTAAATCAGCGATAGGCCTTACACAACATCAAAGAAACACGGCGCTTGAATAGGTTCAATACATATATTTGAACAAAATAGGCAAATGATTCGACTGACAATAATATACAAAACAATACAAATAGTTAAATAAATAATATATATATATATATATATATATATATATATATATATATATATATATATATATATATATATATATATATATATATATATATATATATGATGACGGTCCAATAAGTGGTTTATTCTCTAACTGCTTGTAAATTCTCAGGGCGCACGGGTTTCAGGGTAACCTGGGATGAAATGTACCTAATGGTACAAAGAGACAATGAGCGATACAAGTTGGCGAAGCATAAGGTCACAAAGTGCTCTGTACAGAAAATGGAATATAAATGACGAATGTCGAATGGCGTGAAAGACGATATCTCCAAATCCTCACAGTGAATGACGGTAAATATGACTGCTCTCAAATGGACTTGAGTAAATGACTGCTCACAAGTGGACTTGAATGAATAACTGCGAGCTTCACAACTTCGTTGCTCACATTTATAGACTAACGTAAAAAGAAAATTCTGAATGGTTTGATCGTATCATTTATTTATTTGATTGGTGTTTTACGCCGTACTCAAGAATATTTCACTTATACGACGGCGGCCCGCATTATGGGGAGAGGGTGACGAATTACAGTGCAGGCTATAACGTAAACAAGTGGGAAAATGTAGGTTATTACTCAGGAAGAAATGAAGAAAAAATATAATACAATATTTAAAGACGTGGTTCGTAAGCCTCGAGCAAATCACAAATATCCTGCCTCTGACTTTTAGAAAGATGACTTAACACTTCGTCTAAATTGCTCAATATACCTGAGTTATTCAACTTACGCTCTAACAAATCAGCTTGAATGCTACCTGGCTCATTGGGCTCAGTACATATAGTAGACCACTCACCACTCTCCTCTACCTGATTTACTGTGCTAGCCACAGGTACTGACTGACTTGCTTCTCGGGCATTGTACTGCTTGAGCATATTGATGTGACATACTCTTTCAGTTTTCCTATGATCAGGTGTGCTACCTGACTTGCTTCTCCGGCATTGTACTTCTTGAGCATATTGATGTGACATACTCTTTCAGTTTTCCTATGATCAGGTGTGTTACCTGACTTGCTTCTCGGGCATTGTACTTCTTGAGCATACTGATGTGACATACTCTTTCAGTTTTCCTATGATCAGGTGTGCTACCTGACTTGCTTCTCCGGCATTGTACTTCTTGAGCATACTGATGTGACATACTCTTTCAGTTTTCCTATGACAGTGAAAGTGGCGAGTGATTTTACTTTCCGTCTTTCTAATACCAATATGTCCATCTATTGGAATCTCATGAGCCATCCTAAGTACTTCTTGTCCATAACTTGGAGGTAAGACAACTTGATTAAAATTGCCCTATTGTCGTTAGCTGATATATGACAGGGTCTATACTTTCTTCTCAACAGCTCCTCCCCCATACAATAACCAAAAGATAATCAGCTATTTCCTCCACAGATAAAGCAGACTTACTTAATTCCCTTAATTTGGGATCTGACTGTTGTTGTATGACGACATCAGATCGAAAGAGCACAGGCCTGTCTAACTCCTAACCATCCTCTATACCATCAGTATCATGAAAGATCGTTTCAGCCAAATTAATATTACCCGCTGAATCCCCAATGGTCTTCCTTCTCCCCAGCACTTTCCTGTGACCTGGTAACCACACAAGGAGGAAATACAGCTGGAAACTCCTCCTATAGGTCTTCTGTATTTCCGTCCAAAACCGGAACACTACAGACATGAGGACATGCTTTAATTTTATCTCCTGCTAAGTCATTATACAGCAAAAAGGAAATACTTTCCACAGGCCAAGTATTTAACAAACCCTACAGTTACTCAACCAGTAACCAAATCAGAACCAAGGGTAACCTTCAGTAATGTAACACACATACAACTTCCATTAATACTTGGATTAAAACATGACTGTTGGCCTTATCAGAACGTGCAGGAATCAAACCTGCAGGCATGAAAGATTGACTAACCACAGTATCCCTAAGTATACGAACAGGGGAGGCAACTCCATTACCAGTAACCACACCAGTCGATATGAATCTCCAGTATGTCTCTAAGGTCTCCCCTATCTCCTCAACTTGTGGTTTAACGATAGAACCAACACTACCTGTCTCTACCTGTGGCCTCACTGGTTTACAACTAGAGTTAACAAAAGCTATTGACTTTCGCTCCTCCTCCCTTTTTAGGACTAAGCACATGGATAATAGATGCCCTGTGGCTTTACAATAACGGCAAGAAGGTGGACTTACACCTTGAGGTTTGGACTGAAAGGTCTTCTTGTGAGAACAAAAACCCACATCTTACTTATGCTTCTTACCGGTCTGCTTATCAGTACTAAAAGTCTTCTTCTCAGAATTCCACTTCTTTCTGAAAATTATCCTGAAATCTTTGTCCATTAGTCTTATGAATTAAATCATATTTACAAGCCAAACTGACTGTGGTCTTAACGTCCTTGACCTTCTGTTTACCTAAATAAATTTTGATCTCATTAGGAACATTGTTCTTAAATTCCTCTAAGAGAACAACCTCCCTTAAATCCTCAAAAGAATGATCTAACTTCAGAGTGCTGTACCAGGTATCAAACAATGTTTCTTTACCCCAGGCAAACTGCACATAAGTTTCACCAGACTGTTTCTTTAACTGTCTGAACTTCTGTCTATATGCCTCCGGCACAAGCTCATAAGCAAACACCACTGCCTTAACTGTTTTGTAATCTGAAGACTGATCTACCGACAAAGCAGCTTACACCTCCGCACCTTTACCTTCAAATGTACTCTGCAGTAACATTGTCTAATACCTTTCAGGGCAATCCAAGCTAACAGCCACTTTCTCGAAGGACAGAAAAACCTATCTACATCCCTTTGGGCACTAACCGAATGTTTCAACCCAAATCAAATCCTAGGTGACTACGACATGGCTTCACTATGATTACTTTTACGCTCCCGTTCCTCTCTAGTTTGCACTCCTTTTCTAACTTCAACTTCTCTAACTCTCTTTCGTTTCCTCTTTCCCTTTTCTTCTCTTTCTTCTCTTACTCTTTTTCCATTTGTAATTTAAACATTTCCATCTCTAAATGAAGCTTAACCAACTCAATATCACCACTTTGGCCCGTAATAGAAAAAGTATTAGCTAAGAACAAGTGTTTGCTAATAGTATCCACCATTTCACTTTTTCTAAGACTCTGGCTTGAGTCTAATTCGAACATGTCAGATCTTTTTCATAAATTTGTCTTTCTTAACTCAGACAGCTTAACAACTGACAGATTCTTACTATCAAGAAATGAATCTATATTAAACTCCTCAGCCATAATGGCAAAATATAGTGTACAAAAAAAACTCTATAAATAGTTGCACAAAATGTGAATCTCTGATCCAAAACAGGAACCAAAACACCTCTGAACAAGCTGACAATTAGCGTGCTACATGTGCTATGTAGTATCTTGCAGCGTCCAAATCCGGATGGAATATTCCGACTTCCAAAGGGGAGTCAGCCCACGTAAATATAGAATCCACAGTTATGAATTCCTCAATCTAGGAATGACAGTCCGATGAGTGGTTTATTCCCCAACTGCCTGTGAATGTGTAACTTTTCAATGCGGACGGGTTGACAGTAGCGTCTGTGATGCTGAGTTGTCGATGTATGTTTCCTCGGAAATATACGTAAAGTCACTTTCAGGGTAAACTTCGGGTGAAATGTACCTAATGGTAATAAGAGAGAATGAGCGATACAAGTTTCAAATTAACGTTCTCCAAAAAAAAAAGCAAGTGGCCAAGTATAATCTCAGAATGTCCTCTATACAGAAAATGGAGTATAAATGACGAATGTCGTGAAAGCCAGTATCTCCAAACCCAGAAAAATTATTCACAGTGAATGACAGTAAATATGACTGCTTTCAAATGGACTTGAGTAAATAATTGCTCACAAATGGGCCTGAATGAATGACTGCTCACAAGTGGACTTGAATGAAGGACTGTGAGCTTCACAACTCCGTCGCATATTTATAGACTAACGCAAAAGAAAATTCTGGATGGTTTGATCGTAACATGTTTATAACACCGATACATATTTCCAGAATGTATAGCCTATGTACATTGACCCTAAACTCCTAAACTCCGAAGCCTCGAGAACATTGAACTGGATTACACTGCATCTTATAATGTAAACAAATGGGAAAATGTGGGTCAGACAATGAATAAAAGAAATAAAAAGAAAGAAACTAGAAGAAATGAAAAAATATAATACAATGTTTAAAGACGGGGCTCGTAACAACAGTCATGCAAAATAAGACGAAGTAGTAACTACATGTATATACCATATCATAAGGCTCTTCAACAGTTTTCAGAAATACACATTTTGAGTGACTTATGCCTGCAACAGAAGCACACGTGGCATTTAAATCCGAACGTGGAATCAGATGTGCAAAAGGCTATAAATAACGATGCTAAAAGCATTTTACTTGTCAAACCATTGTTGTCAAATAATACATTTAGTGCGTTACCTGTTGGTCCAGAAAACGTCATCGCGTAGGCAAGGATGAACTAAAGACTACACGGCTTGGGACAGAATTACTGTTAGATTGGAGAGTTCCCCATTATAAATAACTGTGGTTTGTAAGACAACTTGCCGAACTATTCTGTACTTCATGCAGCAAAAAGAAGAAAAAATAGCAGTTAATCGAGAATTGCCACTTAACTTAAGTTAACCCTTTTCAACATGTTGTTGGGGTATCACAGTTTGTACTTCATGATTTGGAAACCAAAATTCTGTCATCGATCTACTTAAATGTAGGTGTATATATATGTATGTGTGTGTACGGCCAGTAAGCATGCTCTATCATTAATAGACATTCTAATGCGTCAACATTAAGACAATGTTTCTTCTCAAGACAGTCTTCGCCGAGTGGTAGGTTATCACACTTTTCATTCTCCGTCAGACCGTTTCACGACACCGGTGTCAGTTTTAAATAGGCGTAATGGAATTGGATGTCAAGTGTAGTAGACTGAAGTAGAGGAGAGAGAGAGGGGTAAGCGTGCGTTACCCAGCAAGATACTGTCAATAACTTCTTAGTCCGTATCATCACCCGCAAATTTAATGCCGCCCAATGCCGGCTCCAGCAGAGCGCACTCGCCCTTCAAGATGCCTCCATAAAAATCCATAAACAACCAAAGACAGCGACGGAATGACAAATAGGCTGTGGTTTTAGTGAGATTAATATTGTCGTGATAGAGAGCTTCGGCTGAGCGTAAGTGATGCGGATGCCCAAGTGCCATGTCTCACCACGACTCGAATACACAGACACACATCTCTGACACGACAGACCGGGAAATGTTTCCCTGGCCCCTGCAATGCTCAGTGTCAAGCCTCTGCCATGTAACACCTATTCTTAGTTGACATAACGGCCTGGTCACACCCGATGCTGAAGAAGAGATTAGTTCTCTGATGCTTATCTCTGAAGGAACAAAGGGGAAACCAATAGCTATGTCACGAATCACAATTCCCATAAAGGAAAGCAGAAAGGGCAGTGATGAGACAGATTCCGATATTTTAAATAAGGAATCCTGCAAATAGCGTTCCTAGCACACGAAAGCTGAAAATAGGGAATTACTCCGTTTGAAAAACCAAATCTTTAGACATTAAGTATTTTTTTTAAAAAACTGGCCTATAGGCCTATGTATATGGGTGGTTGAATATATAGATAGTACACTTGGCTGGCAGAACGTGGGAGATATAAGTGTGAAGTATTTATTTATTTATTTATTTAAAGACTTCCAAGTTTATGGTTTGAAGAAACCGTGGGGCCCGGAGAAGGCCACCCGACTTTTGCCATGTAGATACGATGTCAAAACGATTCAGGGCACTTATTTACTCGCAAGAAGATCTGATGTGTGAACAACACGCAATCTGTGCAGATCTTTGGGATTCAGTTATTATCTTCCCCTCTGCTGTAGTACACGACGCTTTAAGGAGACGCCCCGGGGGTGGTGTAACACTAGGGTAAACGCCAGCTTGGGTGTGCTTTAGGCGAAGCATGTTAGGTTTCAGGGGAAAAAATCCACAATCGGTTTCTTTCACCACGTTATTGCCTTTATTTCTGAGGGGGTGCTCTGGTAATCGGTTCATTGTGGAGCAACATGGCTGATTTACACCGGTTGTAAAAATACGAGCAAAGTTTTTATTCTGATAGAAAAGAAAAAAAAAGAAAAGAGAAGATGTGGTGCACAGATTACATTTGGATTGATCAGTGAAAACAATGCTCGCCATTAACGTTAAATCTTTTTTAGTTTTATATTAAAATTAAAAATGTTAAATGAACATTTCAGAACAGAGGGAATTTTGGGAATCTGATGGTTTCAGTCGTATGATTATGAAGACAAGTAGGTATGATAATGTTTACATGTATTTTGATGACGTATGGTAAGATGACGTATGATAAGATGACGTATGGTAAGATGACGTATGGTTGGAAATACAGGAGTTTGAGTGTATAGAGCATTCTGTTACGTAACATGGACCGGTGTTTCTTATTGGTGGGTGAAAAAAATTGACACAAGAGAAACTCTTGTCAGTGAAAATAAAACCCTAATTGAGGTAAAATGACAAGAGGTCGTATTTCACCGTTTACATGTGATCATTTGCCAACAACCACACTACCGTTACCTTTCTGGATGAAATTACTTTCACCATTGTGGTCTTTTGTATCAGTGCCATTAAAGACGTACACTCCTGCATAAATCAGGATTCTGCGGGTAAACTAAGCATCCTTGAGGCCTGGCCCCTTTGCACTGTTTTAATGTAATTGCATTCTAAACGTGATGACAACACAATACTTTCAGTAATTCTAGGCCAGTGATGTCTAATAAATTACAGCTAGCATTACTGCATTACGTACATATACATAAACAGTTCAGTAAACAATAAGACCTTCACAGAGGTAAACTGATAAGTGGCCGCATTTCATACGACCATTTGCCAGCTGTTACAATGGAGTCACTGCTTTAGCTTTGCTCACTAATCTGTGGTGTTTTTATATTGGTCAAGCGGTCATCTGACAGAAGATACGAATCATCCAGTCAGGCAGTAACCGTTCTATTGTCAAAAAAGGCTGTATCAGAAAATTCTTAATTTTATACCCTAAACAATCTTTACTGGCATTACTGAAGCAGAACTGCTTGGATTTATTTTATGCTAAAACGTACGGACATTAAAGGTGAATCATGTAATTCGCTAAACAACAGTGTTTGAAAGAAAACGGCCGCATTGAACAGGAAACGCAAATATGTTTTCATGCAGAAAAAAGAATCCATGCTTTTTATGCGTTTTTGACGAAAACCGTTCAAGTGCTTGGAACACAATTTGTACAGTGTATTATTTCCAGATTAAGCTCCCTCATAAAGTACATATGGCCGAACCTGTTACGGTTAATTAACCAAAACTGCCCACGATGTTGCTGCCATCGCTCGCTGTATTTTTTAAGTTGGGGGGGGGGGGGGGTCCCCACGCACATCTCAACCTTCTCACAATTTAGTTCGTAATTCTTCCTAGAGAGCTCTGTTGTTGCAAGGGGAATCATGAAGATGATAGCACGTCAGTGGAATATAAGGTGTCACGCAAAAAGAGCGTAGAGTTAAGCTCAGGTGCTGTGACACCAAATTACTTATAAAATTCATGGCTTTATTTATTCCCCAGAGAAGCGTTCAATCAGATTAATATGCGACGTCGTTTCTTACTCGATATAATTTCACAGAAATGGGTTTATTGTGCTTGACATTCGTGACCAAGAAACAACCTTTAGTATGATCACGTGATAAGGTTACACGACATCACTGCAATTCCACGCCTCAATTCCAGCTTATCCTGGACCGGAAGTTGAATCTGATGGACTTCGTGCAGCGGTCTATAATCATTCTTCTCTTCGCATCTTACCGTCCGATGTCCGACCCAAACCACCAACTAACATGCATTTTACTTCCTACGCGAAATGAAATTTTATGACGAACATAATACTAATCTTCCTGGTTGAATATGTCAAGAGGCAATATAGTAAATGCCCTGATTAGAGAAGCTCTTTGATAGACAGGTATTCTCCCTGGGCAGTGAAAATTAAGAGTCTGGATTAACTAGAATAATACGAATAAGCAATGCTATGCTGCGGTAAATAATTTACAGTACATCACTTTCCACTAACGCCACACATAAAACATGAATGGGGGAAAAAAGATGCAAAAAATTTGTCGGTAGAGATAAAAAGTCACAATGCCAATAAAAAAATATCCTACACAATATAGAAATCATCATTTTAATTTTTGTGAGGCTGCATTTCGCGCTGCCGAAAATCACCATCCCAGCAAATAACATAACCCCTTTCATCACAGACTAACTGCATCGAGAGGCAACACTATTATGGACTCGACCATAGTGTGTCAATGTTTCCATGTGTGGCCCTATATTACATAAAAACGCTTGTAGTTATGTACAGGTTTGCGAGAGAAGGCGAGCATCAGAGGAACTTCCACGTCATAATTTATGAACAGAAATAAAATGACGGTTGGCAAAGGTAAACTTTACTTCCAGCAATATTTCGGTGATATCACAACTGTGTTTCCTTGAAATAAGCCGGCGTTATTTATTTATTTATATGATTGGTGTTTACACCATACCCAAGAATATTTCACTTATACGACGGCGACCAGCATTATGGTGTGAGGAAAACGGGCAGAGCCCGGAGGAAACCCACGATCATTGACAGTGCTGCCTCACTGGAACGTTATGCCGAAAACATCTTACACTACAACTGTACCATACAGTCACGGTATACACTGACACCAGCACGAATAGTGCTTGACTTATCACCTTTAACCCGAGCCCTAGGATGATTAATCCAACAGCAGAATCTTGGTTTATACAGTAATACAATATAAAGGAAGTCTTAGACAAATCTAAATGCGGCTTGATCCGAAACTTCCGCTTGCATGGCATTCAAACTCTCGCTCAAATATTTGACCAGACCTTGAGAAGTTTATGTTTTAAAAGACTAAAGTATAAAAGTATAAAAGACGAAAACATGGAGTTTAACACCAGAGCAGCGGCTGACGACATTGTGGTAATTGGCACATGGTCACATGCGACATGTGAAATGTGGCCCCTAGTTAATTTACGTCAGGGTTTTAATCTACCAGTTCATTTAAAACAATTAAGAATTGGGACACAGAGGATTTAACGCACAGAATAGTCACTCATCTGAATAGTCACCGTTTCTTCCAAACTGTCTCCAAGATAAATGCATGGTATATTACAAATTCATAAGGCCCTTGCGGATAAAGAGTTCGAAATTCCTCTTATATACATCGTCTGTAAATGAACATTGATGCAGACACGTCTTCTACGTTGCTGTTATTGGAAACATCGAATTTCAAAGCAACATCTGTTTCATCAGCAATGTAGGCCTGTGTCTAATTAAACTAATTCTGAATCGTAGTCTTCAATCAAGATATTTCGCTTACGACTTTGAGTGTCCTTTCATTCAAGCTTGGTTTCGGTGCCTAGAGGCGGTCTTCATGCTACAGTGAAGCTTTGTCTGAAAAATGACAAAAAAAAGTACGAAGGAGAAAATAAATTGTTAACTGGTATTACTGCGTTAAAAGGATGCATGAAAAGGAACTATAAAACGAATAGTATGTTTTTAAGGAAAATGAGGAAAGACATGCCAAAAATGAGAAAAAGAAATCATATTAGGCCAAATTTCTGAACAACCACTCTATTGCACGCATAAATTCCGTCAGTGGTCGGAAATATTCGGAAATGACGTCATCGATGAACATAATAGGAATACAAGACTAGCTTAGGGCCCTCGTCTCTACAAAGTTTTGACAGCTATCACCGTTGACGTCACCACAGCCGGCTACTTAATTTTCGGACAGACCGCTGGGGCTTTCAAGCCATTTTTACACCCAAGGAATGCTGAGAAGCTTCTTGTACTTTCGGATGTTGGGCCACATGCAAACGTCGATATTAAGAAATAAAAGCCAAGCGTTTCCTTTATCCTTTATGTCTTGTTTTTAACCATGGTTTTGTGAGTAGTGAAAATGCAGGTTTGTCCACTGTAACGGTTCACGATGCAGGGATGTTGCTCGGGTGAAAGCTTCTCTGATTCCCACCATATCAACTAGAAATGAGACCTGTCATAAGTTTTGTGCCGTTAAGAAAGACGTTTCATTTGACTTCCCGTCCAAAACCACCTCGCCAAAAGTGGCTTGTATCTAGGTCCTTAGGACGCCTAACATTTCAAGGAAGGTAGTTTCAGCTGGTCATTCGGTTTAGCTAACGAATTCATCCCTTATGACAGCCGTTACGTAAATCAAATCGGTCTCATCAAAGAAGATTAGGGATCTGCTTGTCATATTGTAGAAAGGTTACTGTTCTTCGTCCAAGGCTGTTGAGTAGCTTTACCCCCAGGCACCCAAGTATTGTTGCCTTTCTTCGCTTGGGGGCAGACAAGAGGACCACGGTGTTCTGCAACCCCTCGCAAGTTTCCCTAGTCACTTTCACTACAATAATAATGAGCTACAGCGAGTAAAATCAAATTTTCTCGTCAAGCCATGCCTGGCTTTTGTCAACAATTGGCCTTATAGCCTATTGAATTATTAATGTTCCGTCTACGCGTCGGGGGTTTAGAAGATCTGGGGCTAACATACCCCACGTATGCCCAACTCCACTCGTCCCTGACACGCCGTCGTTAAGGAGGGACACCCAGACAGAGGAAGACAGTCACAGATTTGATGACGACATGAATTTGCAGCCAGGAAGAATTAAGTTCGGCGTGAATTATCTGTTAATTTCCTTCGAGACTCTCACGACTGAGCCGATTTATTTGCCTCTAAACGTTCGACTGAATACAAACTGACTTGTTTCATAAAAGGAAACCTTTACTGAGCTGTAAAACAGATGGAATCTCCACACTTAACTAACGAAAAGTTTATTTATTTATTTATCTTCGCAGCACTCCAAGTAATACATTCTAGACGAGTGACGTCTACTGAATAAATTGCAATCCACACTGGTGCATTTACTTTTATCTGATTCTGTTATATAAATTGCCATTTCTTAAACATATACATGAATAGTCGGAAATGTTATCGAATCTAGGCGCCAAACAGACATTTGTATTACACCAGTCGTCAACTCAAATGGACCATTTGGAGGTATGCATGTATACACATATCGCCATGTAAGAGAACCAGTTTTAATGTCAGCTTAATCTTAACGAATAATGTATGACTGGAAGAAAACTACCAAACATTGTCCAGAACTCGACAAATCACAGAAGAGGCACGAATAACATATAATTCCAAAGATTTGCTTTACCGAATTCTTACCTAAGATCTGGTTGATCATTTTGTTCATTGTGGCTGGCTGGTAGTTTTTTCTTGGCTCAATCTATCCACCTATTGAAATCGTTCTACCATTAAGCCATTCAGCCGTTAAGTCATCCATCTATTCACTTGTCTATCCACCATCCATCAATTCATTAATTCATCTTCATACCTCTTCAATACATATTACAATGATTCGCTATAATAAACACAAAGCCATCAATGTCTGATTGAAATCTATAAAGAAGGCTTATTTAAGATGGACAAGGCGTGCCTAGCGATATCAACTTGACAAATACCACATTCCGCCAAGGGACGTAATCTGAGTGATACTCTCAGGCTGCGAGTGATACTCCCAGCGCCGCAGCCTGTCTTTCACATCAGCTGTCATTACTGTCCCTTTTTTCCTATCCTCTCTAGTCTCTGGCCAGCCGTTATAGTGCAAATGATATTATGGATGCCAATAAAAGGAAACATTTGAAAGTCCCTATAAGGGTGTAGTTAAGGATTAAGGGATTGATCTCGTATTCATATTCTAAAGGAGACCTGGGATCGAAGCCGGATCGGGTCATACCAAAAACTTTAAACATGTTACTTGTTGCTGCCTGGTTTGGCGCTCAGCACCGAGAGGTTAAAGCAAAGAAACAGGACTGGTTAACCCGGTGTCAGTAAAATGTGACTGCGTTTGGTGTTCGTTATGTTGTCTTCGGCATGTATGATTCTGCTGTGGTGGCGGCACTTTGGCGGCCCTGCTACAAGAAGACACAGGTGCATGTACACTCACCAAAGGACTACTCATCCTCACCTGATTGAAACACTGCTAGGCACAAGCTTAGCTGGATTTAAAGGACACCACAGATTCTCCAGACGGTACATCTTATATATATGGACATATATTTGTACACAGATCAAAACGGTTTCCTCTCTCGCAGATTTTACGCCAAGAGGGATAGTTTCAATTCTGAAATTGTAAATTATCCTTACTTTTGACAGCAATATACCGAAGGGTCCTGCATATGGCGTGTACATATGTCGCCTTGTAGCATTTGATCCTGCGTGTTGTGTGACGATTTCAATCGACGTCACAAGTTATTACTGTAAAAAACTAATGTGTCAAGCCTATTCCATGAAACGCCTTCACTCCATGTTTCTTAAGTTTTACAGTGAGTATAATCCTAAGTAAATATGAACAGAGCGTTCAGAATCTCTTGGGCTCTTAGGCCGTGGGTTGGGGCAGTATATTCATCGTGTTCAATTAGATCGCTATGTTGGATATATGAACAGTTGCAATCAAAGCGCAACTGAGATACATATTTTGTTATCGACAACTGATTCTAGCATGGTACACGATTTGAATACTGGTCTCACTCTGTCGCCTTGAGCATACCTTGCGTCTTTCCAACATCATGAAAACTGTTGACTGCTTCTCTTTGCATGATTTCAGTCCTATTTTCGTACTTTATATACTTCATTAGTTCTTTGGGGGTTGGTGTTAAACGCCGTTTTGGGAATTGGCCTTGCGATTATTGACCTGGAACATCCTTGTTGGTTGACTGCTGATATACGAATGTCTGTTTCGACGCACAGATACATACATGGCTGCATATTCTATATTTTGCATGAGTTTTCCTGTACCCGTAAAGTTGAAGCGCTGCGCTCTTTGACTCAGCTGCGGCTTTAAGTCTGGAAATTTGTCATGGAGATACTTGGTGTGTTGCGCTAGTTTCCACTGGTTTCTGACTGGCTTTGTCTACGAAAATAAGTCAAAAACAAACAAGTCAACAATTCTTCAAGTAAAACTGCTAACCACAAATATACATGAAAACCTTTAAATCCAGACAAATGTGTATGTGTTTTAATGCTCAAGATATGTCATACATGATGAATTTGCTGGCTGTACTAATGTTGCCCACTTCTAACTTTCACACGCCATACTTTATCATCGTCAGGTTTCACGTCTTACGCACAGTACGTCAGAGATGCTCCGTGCTCCCTGTTTGATGACACGGTTTCCAAGCGCACAACTGTTGATTTTAACCAGAGAAACAATTTAACGACTGTAAGTTGGTTTTGAGGGGAACTGGTACGAACGACACCAGCCCCCGCATTCTTTGAAAAGGGGAGTGAATGAATAAAAATCACACAGAAAAAGTTGAGCACAGAGGGAAGGGTGAGGGTTGTACTCACTGAATGCAGTTGTGAACAAATTGAACGTCCTAGACATCCATCTTTGTGAATTTTGATGTGAAAGATATTTGCGTAAAGCTGCATGGGATGTGCTGTTTCTAATACCAACCAAATTCTGACCGTTTTGTAATGACTGAATATATCTATAGGTTTGTATATTTATTATTTTGTTTCTTGCCGTGGTCCCATCGTTCAAAAATCTTTGCGGCGAAAAGCTCCATTGTACTGAAAGCGGACATCACTAATGTAAACAGAGCATTAGACTTGTAAACTACCCTGTACGGGTCCACGAAACTTCCTACGTCCAGTAAATTGCTTAAGCCGGATTTCTTTGCGTAAGTCCAGGATGGAATGTTTCTCGACAAAACTTAAGTCAAACGCTTACTAAGTACAGTATTATGTTGCTTAAGCAAAACACTTTTGGTTTCGTAAAAACCGGGCTCAGGTCTGCGTTGTAGGGGAGACTACTCTGGTTATCATCACGCATACGCCTGGACTGGGCCGATTTACGATTAACTTTCTTTTTTTTTTTTCTCTCATATATAAGCAAGAACGACAGATATTAAACCGCGTGTGTAGGGCATGGTCGTTACTAGTGGTGTACACTTCTGTTCTTTCTGTAGTTACGCCACTGTTTTTGTATAGTAATGCTCGTAAAGCACAGTGTTAGAGCACAAGAACTGCAAGGTAACGTTAGAGAAAGATGTTTCTTACAACTGACTCGTTTAGCTGAGAAATACTCCGCAGTGCCTGGCACGTTGGCGTACAGGGAAAAAATTCAAGGGAAACATACAGGTCAATCATTTCTTTTTACGATGTTTAAGTGAATAAAGCTTGTGTGATATAAAGGAATTCACACAATGTATGAATTCTTTTTGGCAAGAATGTCCTGGTTGAGCTTCCTGCTGTTTTGCATGGAGATTCCCTAATGTTCACACAGTGCTCCATCACTCTTTTCTCTAGGCAAGACTGCAGATTGTATTCTTAACAATTCTGTCATCCGTATGAGCACTCATTGGTAGATTGTGTACAATTTTTTCTGTAATTTTGGGTGTAGGGAGACAAAAGAGGAACCTTTCATGGTGTATTGGCAATTAAATAGTAGGCGAACGAAACCATGGTCAGACTGATCAAATGTGTGGTGAAACATGAATTAAGCCTCAGTGCCGATTTTCTCCCAAAAAAGGAAAAAATGAAACTTATTTTCGGAAAGTCACAGGTATTTGACTTATTCGATACTAGATTCAAGGTTTAGATGTGAAGTAAAAGTCCGGTGATTCAGGATCGCTCTAATTTTGGGGCAATGTAATCTACACAAACGTCGATTTACTTCCGAGATAGAACCGAACAATACCGAGAAATTCGAGAACTCATAGAATATTGTCCCTTAACATCTCAACCGTCAGCCAATCAGCTTTCAGATTTCAGTTTTTCTGAATAAACTTTACACACATGCTTCGACATGCCATCGTGTGGTATTTCTTACAGGACAAGACTTATATGACACCAAATGTTTTCGAATATATCAATCGCTTATTCTCTGGAAGCAACGAGTCCTCCCAAAACCGCTGCGGTGAACAGGAAGCTGACATGTGTATAAAATAAACGAAATGTTACTTCGAATAACAACCTCAAAATGCCTTCCGCTGCATAAGCATCACGTGATTTGATTGGGCGTGTCAGTTCTGCTGGCGCAACGAATGAAAGTCGCTCTGCTAATTACTTGCATGGTTTTGCCACTGAAATATCCCAAGGATTTAAGTGCACACAGTGGTATGGTGTGCAGATGCCTTGCCTGCCAATAGCTGGCATAACTGAACTTTTCAGAATGAAGGAATCAGAAAACAAATTTAGTAAATAAAATCATAACAGGGTTTATACACAGTTGTGTTTGGTATGTATTCGGTGAGAGTGATGAAAACTGACGTTGGCTTTGTTAATTGTGTTACGGTACTAACATCAGATGGCAGAAAAAATACAAAACATGGCATAATTTAACTTTTCAGCATAAAAGAAACAGAAAACAAAATTAGTAAATAATATCATAACAGGGTTTATATACAGTTCGGTGAGGGTGATGACTTTGTTAATTGAATTTCGGTACTAACATCAGCTGGTCGAAAATACAATTCAGGCACAATAATGGACAAAACATTACCAATTCAGAAACTAGTTGACGGTTAAATCGCATTCTAATCCCCTACCCCCATCAACCATGCATCTATATAAATATAAGGGACATAATAATGATGGAATGCATGCGATTCCAGCATATAAAATATACACGGAAAGTATACATGTTGTCCATATTGTTGTTCAATCATATTTCTACGAACGTGACAATGATAGGCCCCAGGGTCACGAAGCGAATTTAGACTTAAGTCAAAACTTCAGTCATTAAACTTCGTTTGTTTCCTGTTGTTTTAGCTGAAATTTGTTTTACAATAACTGAACCAGAATTTACATTGTCAAGCATTATTTTAATCTCGTTACTTACGAAATAACAATTTTAAGGCGATTTGAAATTTTGACCTAAGTCTAAGATTGCTTTGTGGTTCGGGGACCTGGCCTACACAATGCAATAACTTCAAACGGTAGTGATCTGTAGTTTTTTTTTTATGAAAATTGAGCCAGAAAAAATGAATTTACTGGACCGTAAATATTCAAAATGTCCTCGAGGATTGCTCTAACATAACTCTACCAGGGCTTGACCATTTTCTCAGCTTAGCTCCCACGTAAATCTCTTTGAATCGTTACACTGACTTGTAGCTGGGACTCTACCACTTGCACCGTCTTCAAGCTGCCAACGCCACAAAAATAGGTTTCCGGTAACCTTGAAGTAAATCTAAATTCTTATCACCTCACTGCTCCTAAACAGTAATTACCAGACTGGAACTAGCACAAATCGAACCCACAAATCCACACGGACAGCATTAATACACCAGAAAAGACCGAGTACCAGGTTAATGAATGGAAGAGTATAGATAAGTATTAATGAAAACTGCGCTGGGAAGAAATTATGAAACACAACTCTGACGTAATTTTCTGACTGTACACTGGATAATAATGTTTATTGTCTTGAATCCATTCTTCAGGAGCACAAATGTTTCTCCATCCATGGAACTGATTAGATATCACATCAGTCACATAACACTGTCTATGACGAATGCCTGACATAGTTGTACACAACAAGTGTGATACAAAGTGTATTAATTCAGAAGATCAGGACAGCAAACCAATACACTAGTTATTTATCCAAACGAGCTGCAATATTCTTAAGTGTTGTGCAGAAATATTGAATGTCACCTATGGTCAGACAAAGTACCACAGTACAACTCTCTGGCAGACAGGGCACTGCGTTCAACAGTCACGGAATTTACCTAATATATAAGCTATTTCTGTTGTTTTATTTGCTCACTGCGCAATATCCACACGCCGCTAAGCGTTGCATTGTTAAATGGCACACTGATTGATGTCATATTGCATTTGACGGTCGTGTTGTACATTGCATAGAATAACACCATCTTTACCATCTTGTGATATTGCAGTCACTGCGCATCAGAGTACCTTGCCTGCGTCTACATTTGTCCCATACCTCTCAGAGCTGAAGGCTTTGTACGTTCGCGGTCATTGCCCCACCGGTACATTTTAGCAGTTGACGCACGTGTTCTTAACATTCATCACATATTTGTTGTCGTTTTCCATTCCGTCATTTCAGACCATTACTCCTCTTCATCTTATTTCTCGCACCTGCACTCCATGTTTTTGTGTCGATATATAGTGTCATTGTGCATTCGATGACATGTTCGTTTCAATAATGCACAGCACCCTCACATATCCGTATTTTGACAATACACACTGATAAGTCTTTGTTATTCCACATCGCGGATTTACTTTGTCACTTGCCTACTGATTACACAGTTAAGTCATTTGGCATAAACACTTCAACAAATTATGATTTACAGAACTTATTCATGTTCTTTGAGGCAAATTCCCAGTCCAGCTGGGGTTAACTGCTTCAAGCACAAGTTCTGAAATTTGGTTAGACCAAATTCACTGAAACCAATGTCTTTGCTCTTTGCCGGCCAGGTCATTTGATAGTATATTAGTGTAGCCTGACATCATATTGGGGCAGTTCCCATCTTAATGGAGCACAAGGGTGGTACAAAACGAACCTGAAACTCGTCACGAAAAGTTTCAAAATTAAGTTTATGGGAATGTTTTGGGTTTTTTTTTTCATTTCCTTTTTCTGGTCAAAATTATATCACGCGCCTGAGAAATATGTCTCATTTCAGATTTCTTCTGATTTGGGTTCAAACTCTAGCTTCAGCTAGGTCACTCAGATTCTTGTCACAATTGTGTTGATTCTGTCCTTTGGTTTTCATTGCTTTTGTGCCTTTCAAGCGCCTCTGGACGAGCCGAATGGTTGTAAGACGATTTGTATGGATTGTGTATGGTATCGTATGATGGCGGTGACAACCCGACCAAGGAATCAGCCATAATAATTTTTGAAGATGGATGAGGGCTCTCTACGAAGACAGGGGCGGGATCCCCGGGGGAATAGGGTGGAGGAGCAGAGGAAGGGTACTGGTGATTACTGTCGTAAGATGGTGGCGATAGCATGAATATACGGCTTTCCGGTAGGCGGTGCGCAGGTCTGATCACATGACCTCTGTCACCTGTCGTCGATGCCCTTCGACTGGATTGCCCCCCGACAGTGGTGAGGATTCTTTGGTGAATGTCGGCTAAGCTCTCATTTGACCTCTTCCTGCGACATTTGAAGGATCCTGTCTTCATAAGGATAGCACGGATTGTGAGCAATGCCAGTGCTAAAATCCCAAACATGAGGACGAAGTTTGCCGTCGTCATCTTTCCCATCCCTTCCTCCGCCTGTTCTTCATCTTGTTGCTCTGTGGAAAATGAGATGTTAAAATATACTTTTACGTTCTTCTGCACTACGTACACGACCAATCAACTAACACTTGGCTGGTTGGTTTGTACGTTTTGTCACTCTGGGACAATATCGCGCGTATGCTTAGTCCTATAGGCCTATACAGAACAATATGTATTTGCTGTCTTCAAAAACGAACAGTCGTTTATTGTAAATAAAATCTTTGTCGACTTAAATATCAAATCGATGTCAACGTACGGTTGTTACAGTCTGATAATTACCCGAAGCAATAGGATTAACTTTAATACGGCTTTAAGGCCTGTAAGATATTTGCAACCATCTTCACTGAATACATAGGCCTAATGTTTTTTTCTGAATTTCTTAATTGTCCAAAGTCGTCAAAATCAAAAAGGTCTGTATTTCATTTATTTATTTAATTCACACCTTGTTGTTATGAGATGCCGGAGAGATGCATTACCTCATTCAGGGTACGATAACTTACATATATAGATTTACCTATGCTGCGGAAGTCGTGACAGATTTAAATGGCACTACTACGATGTGTTTTGTACTCTGTTTGGTGTTTTAGCCAAATAGACTCGAGGCTGAAAGAGAATTATGTTGTGCGTTCTTTTTCTTTCGATGTCCCAATCCTTAAATTAAATATTAATGAATGCATATGTCTTTTAACATAGTACAACGTCATTCTACTCCTACGGAAATAGAGAGCGCAAAATTCCCCGCCCTTACTTCTGGTTAGAGGTCTGATTTTTCGTTTGTTATGAGATTGTTTTAAAGTTCTTTGTTGTTTGTTGGGTTGGGGAGGGGGCTGTGACCGTTATGTGAACACCCACACTTTCCAGCTACATATCAAAGGAAAACTTTCGCTTGGTTAAAAAAAACTATTTTAAGTACATGAGCAGGCTATGATGCAGCCATTTTACCAAGAATCACACAAACGTTATATTTTACACGTATTAATGCAGGACACGTTCCGGAACTAACCTGACATTTTTGACAGGCATGAATACGTTCTATTTTCTAACCAACGCTGCAGTGAGTTAGGCAAGGAAGGTGTAGTTTGGCTAGCTTTGATGTGTTTTGTGAATTATTGTGGCTCTTGTCTGAAATTCGTGCACTGTCAAGGTCACGTACTCTCGGTCACCTCTCAAAAAACAGTTTTCTTGCTCACCGCAAATGGGAAGGGTTAACAACTGAATATCTATAGCAGTAGTTAACTACAAATGATAATAGATTACACCACTTTAAACTGTGACAATGTAAGAAAGTTGAGTGAGCTGACGACACCCGCCTACCAAAACAGCGGGAGGGACTACTTGTGGACGCGGAGGTATCGCCAGAAACCTGCGCATAGTTTCACCTGCAGAAAGCCACAAGCTTCTTATGGAGGGCTGCGTGTAAAACTCGCAGGAGATTACATGAAATCTGAAATGCAGCTAAACGGAAGTAGCCACAGGAAGTTTTTTAATAAATGGTTAACAGTCAACCCTAATCTTCCGGATCATGCAGTTGCAGGGAGACGTGAACGTCGCTCGGTTTTGCTTTATTTTATTAATTAAGGCTGCCTTGTGTATGTAGTAGCCGCATGAAGACGTGTGTCGTGCAGGACATCTGATGGTGCATACGTGTGATAAACGTGCTTTCGTTTCTTCACAGGAATCCCAACTGTAAACACTTCTGAGATGAATGCATATAAATTATAGAAAATAAAACAGATGCAGCAAAGAGACTATAAAACAAAAGCATGCAGCGATCACTGTGTGATAGCTGGCAAATGGTCACACGTAACCGGTGAAATACGGCGCCTTGTCAAATTACCACAGTTAGGGTTTTATTCTAGAAAGTATTCACTAAACATTAAAGTACTCCGTACCTGCCTTCTGATTTAGGTATTCCGAATTGCCTAGGTATACACCATATCAGTTTTAGTCGGTTTTCGGACATGTGTATGCGCAGAAATGTTTAGCATTGTGTGAACACAACGAATACGCCTAAATATGGGATTTGATTTGCCCCAAGTGAAGGGCATGTTGGCAGTGTATTGTGTTGGCCTACTGGCTTGCAACCGGAAATGTAATCAATTTCCTATATATATATATATATATATATATATATATATATATATATATATATATATATATATATATATATATATATATATATATATATATATATATATATTCGTCACTGCGACTGTTGAAATACACAGGTGAGCTTCCCATTTCACCTGAATTCAGTTATCTTACACGGGGAGTTACGAACCAGTTAGAATTAATGGTGATTTTACAACAAATCTGCCTAATGACCTTTGGTCGTAAGTATAAAGACATCTATATGTTATACTTATAGAAAATCAATTATTTTCACCATGAAAACAATGGACCTCCTCCAAACGTCATATTTCTGAACTGAACAGTGCTTACTGATATTATCACTGGTTGATTCACTAAATTACCACATATATAATAACACTATAACACATTCGTCCTGCATTCTGTGTTTTACCGTCCATCCACAATCGGTTAAACACGAAATCGTTTATTTTCCAAATTTCACTGTTTATCAAAAGAACCATTGAACTGCATGTACCAGATGGTTAATGGGGTCTGTCTTAATGACACTAATATTATTGATCGGTTATTCGATTATTCGATTTTATTTATATGTTAATGATATCGCTCATTTAAAGGATTTATATTAAAGAAGTACAGTATGCATGAGTGAATTTCCAAATTAAAACTATAATATGCCGTCATTCTTATTTAGTGTACAGGGTGGCGCAGTGCGTTACAGGTCAGTGTTTTAAGGGGAGTGTCATGACTGGTGAATATAATGTTAGGGGTAAAGAGGTCAGTTGTAGACATAATCCAGAGTCAAAGCTCTCACCGGTCTAGAACGGACGACCCGCGGTCATCAACGGTCAGCAAAGTCCACAGGTTATATGGTCACGTATTACAACTTAGATACAGAGCGCATGCGCAATCTTGTGAAGTCCCACTCAGTGTCGGTGAGAGATATCAGTGCACACGAAATATTGACATAAGACTGCGGTGTGGAAAATTGCATTATCTCTGTAAAAGGTAAAACAAATGACTTACCCCTTGAAGTGAGAGTGTAAAATATATGTATCTCTTTCGAAGATCAAGCAAATCTTTGAGCCACCTTAACAGAGTATATCTAGATCAGGACACGTACCCCCCCCCCCCCCCTTACCCATCCTCGAGGCCTAGTTCCTTGGCATAGTTTGAATGTGTTAGGTGTGTATTAAATCTAACAACAAAACAGCATTTTGAGTGATTTTAGATCAGTGACGTCTAATATATTGCAGTTAACATAACTGCCATATTTTTTACCCAGCTCTGCATAAGCCATGGTGTCAGGAGGCGTGTTATTTGCTACTATTTACATGTACACTTAGAATGAAATCCTAACAGTGGGGTAAATTAACAAGAGGCCGTATTTCACCGGTTACGAGTGACTGTTTGCCAGCTATCACACTGTCCTCGCTGTTCTGGTTTTACTCTCTATGTTTGAAGTCCTTTATATTTAGATCCACATGACATAGATGAGATATATGTAAGTGAACTCGGTGAGAGCCTGGGTTGTATATATACAGGATAGCAAGAAAATACCTGAAATAGTTGTCGTTAACAATGTCTGGGATTCATTTTCATGGCACATGATATAATGTTGCGTTAATGAAGAAATGAAGGACTTTTGTACTGACGTGAATATTGAAGATATCGATCTACTCATTAACATGGAAATATTGGGAATATTGGCAGAAAACTAATAACATCTTACACAAACACATGTCGCAAAGGGCCCCTTGCAACTCGATGGGAAATCGTCTCACTGTCGCTCAGGCAGATTGCCAACCTGCTCACAGTGACAGATCGTCTAAGAAATGAACCAAGGGCTTCCCCGGTATAAAAAAGCAAAAAAAAAAGTTTATAGGAATCGAACTCGTTATCCTTTCCGACGCAAGGATTTGAGCGAACGCATGGTACAGCGAATGTGGAAAACCCAAGAAGCCAAGAAATGTTATAGTGAATGTAGAGTTCTTGAACTTCCAAACTATTTCTTTTTTTTCGATTTATGAAAATACGCTTGCGTGAACCAACAAGATTCTTCGTTATATCTTACTACTCCGTACTTCTAACTACTAGACACCAAATATGTGGAAATGATTTTGGTTCACGTAATCATGTTTTTATTATGAAGGTAATTCCCTCAGGAAAACGCTTTAAATATGGATGGAACGTAACTTCTCATCTTGAGGATGAACGTAATTTCTCACCGTAAGGATGGAACGTAACTTCTCACCGTGAAGATTGGCTTAACTTCTCACCGTGAGGATGGAAAGGAACTTCTCACGGTGAGGATGAAACGTAATTTCTCACCGTGAAGATGAATGTAGCTTTTCACCGTGAGGATGGAAGGTGACTTCTCAACGTGAGGATGGACGTAACTTCACACCGTGATCAAGGAAAGGAACATCTCAACGTGAGAATGGACGTAAGTTCTCACCGTGAGCAAGGAAAGGAACATCTCAACGTGAGGATGAACGTAACTTCTCACCGTCAGGATGGAACCAAAATTCCCACAGTGAGGATGGAAAGTACCATTTTAGCGTGAGGATGGAAATTAAGTATCTAGTCACCGTAAGGTTGTAAGGTAACTTTCCAGTGCTTGGGTGTAAAGTAACTTCTTGTCGCAAGGATCGAATGTAGCTCCTCAACGTCAGGATGGAATGTAATTTCTCACCATATACACAGAGAAAATAGCGTCCCAGCGTACTGTAAAATGAATCTGCCGATTTTAACAATGAAAGGTACAAAGAAAACTAATTAACATTAGATTAACACTCTGAATTGCAAGCATGGGTAGGTAATATTGCAAAAAAATAATGATATTGTGCCGGTGGTTTTATCTAAGCACCAATAATGCCATGTTAAAAGATAGGTAAGTATATCCCTACCGTGCCGTAAAGCGTCACAGTAGGGATATACGGTTATTTTGCACTGAGATGTTATGTTGTTGTCATGACGAAACTGGAAAAACTGAGTATATTCTATCTGTGCATGTGGTGAGTACTCATTGTCCATGTTTGCGGTGACCAGTTGTATCAAGCCCCAACCTCCATTCAGGAATGGTTTGGGTTACGCACCGTATCGGTACGTCAGACGTAATCATCACTGATATAGAATGTATAAATATATGACAACAATCACTGTCACTGTGTTCAAACGGTCGTTATATCCAACACTGTACTCCATAAATCGTTGTTACATATGTGTTTATTTTTGCCGTTACGCGCGGAAATGTGGACAGTGTGAACAGATACTATACATATATATATATATATATAATACATCCCTCTTCCTCTAGTTATATTTATGCATTGGGGAATACATTAAAATAGATACAGTAGTGACACAATAACATTCCTCCAACAAAAAAACACTCCGAAAATGACTCTCATGAATTATATCTTGTAGACATCGCATTGTACCTAGAGGTCTTTATTAACTGTGCCTACCATTTCATTGCACGAGGAATGTATAGATCACTTGCAGATATATGGTACATACCTTAATGTTAAATAAAATGGCCAAGGTTGAACAGGTTATACTGTCCGTCATGTTAAGTGCATTGCCTTAATTTGCATAACACATATACATGTACCCGAAGTCGTATATAGGCCATAGGTTTGACCAGGCAAGCTGACTTTCTAAGCAGGTTATTGTGCTATTAAAGAGACCAATCAACAGATCACAATAAAACATACAGATCTGTACTCCTTCAATCCTGTCTTTACCCGGCCTTGATAAGCGTAGTAAAACGCTGTAGGATATAGGCTACCTTTATAATTTCCCTTCTCCCTCAATATGTCTCGCAATAACTGGCTTTCCCCGCCTCTACATCTCGCATTAGGTATATTTCAGACGAACTTGCAATACCTATGGGTCATATACTTTATATGCATATTTTAGATCAGATATAAGTACTTTATTAAGGGGGCATTCGCCAGTCATAATCCCACTCCCACTCCGATGATTTACTGTATTTATGTAATGAGCCGAAGATTGCAGTGGCAGTTAGCTATACATTTATATAGTTATACTGAAGTGAATTTGAAAATTGTTTGGTGAATTGGGCCAGAGGCCGCAGTCGATGTGAACTCAATATAATGTTGCCGTCCACAATTACATGAAAATTAACATACCAACAGAGTTTCCCTATATATAGCTACACGCATAAACGGTTTGCTCCCTTTCATAGTGCTTTGGTGAGAAAATACTGGTCCGAATACGTAAGGTTGTTTTTATCCAGTTGTACTCAATATCGTATGATATGATTTGGATTAATATTAATATTTTCAATAGTCTGCCCTGTTGAATAACAGGAATAGTTCTAAATACAAATTGGTTTGAATAACGCACAATATTTCCCATGTGACGTTAAATTTATGATCTGATTGTGTCCCAGCTGTACTTGACAACGGAATTAAAAAATTGCTTAAACGTATTAGCAAGTGTCAATTCACCATATAGCTGCCAGTAACATAGTATAATAACTGATAAGTTTCCATCCCAATAATGGATTATTATTGGATGCACGTAACGCTTGATAATCCAATATGGAGCCATGTATCAACACCTTGCCTATAAGGACATCAACAATTTACCAATTTACCTTAGCTGCTATTCATTAAACTACGGCATAATAGCTGAGGGGGCCTCCCTGGCCGAGTGGGTCGCAGGAGCCTTTCACCAATGCGATTTTTGTGAGTTCAAGTCCAGCTCATGCTGGTTTCCTCTCCGGCAGTACGTGGAAAGGTCTGTCAGCAACCTACGGATGGACGTGAGTTTCTTGCCCGGTTTCATCTCACCATAATGCTGGCCGCCGTCGTATAAGTGAGATATTCTTGTGTACGGCGTATAACACCAATCACATCAAAATACCATAATAGCTAATAAATTTCCTTTACAGTCAGAAACTTTGTATCTTACTGTGGATGTAAGTGCCGGAGTCCAGATGACTGGGTACACGGAGGTCTGGTGTTGAGCGATTTAACCCGGCGTCCATTGTTCAATCAGTCAGTCACATCACCTTAGGCAACGGTTTCACAGCTTCTCCATCTGCATACGTGCAGTGCACTTGATATAGTGCTCAGACGTGTTGGGATACATGGTGCACGTTTACCTGCGCAACAATTTAGGTGTATATTCGCAATATCCAGGTGCGCCGGTCAAAGTTGTCATGTCGACATGCCACGAAAAGACGAGGACTGTCAGTGGTAAGGTGAACTTATCAGGTCCGGTAAATGAGCGTGGTTAAAAGTGATCCCACTCCCTATCTGACCGAGATCGTGTCTCACGCCGTCTCGCCAGCTACGAGTTAAGAACGGCTACCTGCGTGACGTCACACCTGTGTGTATGTTACCTGTGTATGTGTACGTGTACAGAGCTCGCCTCGGTCCTTGTCCGCAATCCACCTGACGGCCCTCTCTCGTCGCACGCGCACACCTTCCGTGTTTTGGGGTAATCTGCCGGCCAGTCTCGATCTCACGGTCTCCCCCGGTGCTCGGGGCGTACGGAGAGGAAGTGTGCGCAGGGAAGAAGCTGGACTGGGCTACCTGTGCCGTCTCCCACAGTGCCCTACTGACAAAGGCTATGACATCAGAGTAATACAGATAAACATCCCCTCATTGCGGTGCCCTCAGAGCTATTACGGGAACCGCTAGTCAGGATTAGCGGGTTAAAATTACTTACTATCGTGAAGCCCTCTCGTGGCTCTATATTTATATCCAGAAAGTGTATTGGTCGAGCAATTGAGATTCGTATCTACCGCTTAAGTTTATAGTGAGACCACCACAGGACAAATCAGCTGGCCCGACACCGTCTGGCTTAGCTAATCTTTTCAATCATAGGCCATGAGGGACTTTATGTGACTATTACCGAAGTTTGATTCTAGTACCTAATTCATTTCACAAATTAGCTACACTTTTTTCTTTTCTCACTATTTTTTCCCGCTAATTTTAAATGTTTGTTTTTCCATTTAATTGATGTTTTAACGCCGTATGCAGTTAATATTTATTTATTTATTTATTTGGTGTTTTACGCCATACTCAAGAATATTTCATTTATTCGACGGCGGCCAGCATTACGGTGTGAGGAAACCAGATAGAGCCCGGAGGAAACCCATGGCCATCTGCAGGTTGCTGCAAGACGCCGACCGGGTTTATGTGTGGCGGTAAATGGACTTGTTCATGGCAGTAAACAACCGCTTGTCGACAGATACTTTCATGATTTAGATCTGCAGCCAAATCATCTAGAGCTGGATTCGAACCTGCGACCTCATTAGTCAGGGACAAATCGGCTTCAACGAGATCATCATTTTAAACAAATGCGGCAGTGGGGACCTCAACTGATTTAAATACTTGACACTTTTAAGAAATGAACTCTTCTTATCTACCAAATATCTTTATTAATATTCGCTTGGCAATTTTTGTAGATTGTAGCAGTTTTAATCATCATCATTTAATCATCGTGCATATGTACCCAGACAAACTCTGATCAGTCCATATACCAACTGGTAACAGACTGGTTACCTGCATGAGTTGGCTCTGTCTGAACAGCTAGGGAAGGGCCTATTCAGAGTACGAATCTGTTTCCCAGGCTGTAACACATAGAAATATGGATGGATATGTTTGGTCACAACTATACTTTAACAACCAGTTTTAAAAAATGCTGTAAACAAGCAGATACCAACTGGTAACAAATCATATAGCTACAGAAACAGGTTGATAGCATCACCTTATACCAACGCTGTAAATGAGCATTTCAAAGCTGTAATATGTTGGTAATGCAAGGTAAGTCCCAGCTTAAGCACCCACCTGTGACAGTCTGCCTGAGAAACACAGGCCTATATAGTCTTTGAAAAAGAAATGTATAAACCTATATATTTCAACAGAATAATTCAATGATAACTTCTGTTTACTTCAGTTCATGCCAAGGATCTAAGGAATGTTTTAATATGCCTACAAGGGGCCTCCGTGGCTCAGTTGTTTAGCGTGCTAGCGCAGCGTAATGACCCAGGAGTCTTTCACCAATGCGGTCGCTGTGAGTTCAAGTCCAGCTCATGCTGGCTTCCTCTCCGGCCGTAAGTGGGAAGGTCTGCCAGAAACCTGCGGATAGTCGTGGGTTTCCCCCAAGCTGTGTCCGGTTTCCATCCACCATAATGCTAGCCGCCGTCGTATAAGTGAAATATTCTTGAGTACGGCGTAAAACACCAATCAAATAAATATGCGTACGTAATAATATGTATTGGTGGCCCTTCCATGGACAACTGGAATGACAGTCTGATGTAAGTCAGACTTATTTTAGACTGACAAGCCTATAAACTAGCTGATTTAACGAACAAATACTGCAAAACGATTTGTCCTCCTCTCAGTACAAATACTTCCCAAACAAATGCTCACATCTCACCAGATGACATAAGAAAGAGGTGACTTTTTCCATTACTTTTGTATACTTTTGTTTGTTTCTGTAATTGTCAGATGACCTGGAACCACAAACCATCATTATAGAGCAAAAGTTTTTAGTACATCTGTAAGAACCTAACAGGTTAAGAAATACACAACGATAATTGTGTATTTTGATAATTGCCCCCTCCCCCCTCCCCCCGCAATTACCGGCTCCACATCATACGTGAAGCCCTTGGCGACTGAGGACCCGCGATCGAGTCCAGCTCTTGCAGGTCCAAAAATTCACGGCTTTACGTAAGGGAATGGTCAAGCACTTGGATAAACAAGTTCACTAAATTACACCAGCTATAAACTTGACTGCCGTAGTATATATGAAATATTCTTGCTTAAGACATCAATTACTGATTCGAGTGAGCGGATTTTAGAGTAGCCCTAAAGCTTTGCTTTTATGCTTAAAGCAAAAGCAGTTCATTGTGTAGGACTCACAAGGACGTCAAGGAAGCAAATACACTCATGCAACCTATTTTGTAGGGGTCGTTGCATAGCATGGAGACCTGTCCAAAGCCTGAAGTCCGGATCGGCGGTGGGTGCTCGTGAGGCGATTTCTCTCACTGGTATGTAGTTTAGGGTAAAAATGGAACGATTTTGTGTCCATTATCTTTTCACTTCCCTTGATGCTCTGTCTTCTCTTAGCTTTAAGTCTAAATTGAGCAAGCTTGTCCACATTTTTTCTTATTTCCTTATAGTAGCCTATTAAAGACAGAGCAAAGATATATGTGTGCTTTACAGATGTAAAAATATTCGCTATACATTCGACTTATTAATCCGTAATTACAGCACAGAGAATGCAGCGAAAGAGAACACGGACAACACAATGAGGTTTGTTAATGGATTCAGTGAAAAACTAATGCATTCTTCGAGCAGACCATGTCCAGTTTCATCACGCATTAGACAAAATACTCCGTTTTTCACTAGACAGTGACGGTCACGTGGGGCACAGATATATTCTGGAGTTCTGCAGACGACGTCAAATGTGTGTGCTAAGAAGATTATCTCCCTTCGTTGGGTTGTGAATATAATAGTCACATCGCTGAAGCGATTCACCTCTACCAGAGATTCGACTCTTCCGCATTGTACTGATGTGTCTTTTGCAGGATAAATTCATTACCTTGTTACTCATGTAATGACGCCTCGCCCAATGTGAGGAATTCCGACACCATATATTTCCGTATCCTATCACCGAGTATCTATGTAACTAATATTTTTCCACTTCCGAGAAGGTAATCATAAGTTGTCGAGCAGAATGGGACATAGTCATCTCAGAGGTTCACAGTTTAAACACCTTTTTACCTGAACTGTGAATGGCTGCAGTTCACTTTAATGACACTGTAAATGTATACGGTATGCAATTTATGGCTTCATCTCATCTAAATCTGTATCATTCGCATTGTCAGAAGGTCCTGAATGGCCATATCGTCACATTGTATTGTGAATAATCGTGTGAGATACCTTACCCCACGATGATCTTGTGAGAAGAAAGTGACCTTGTCCTGCATGTTTTGTGCAAAACGCAGCAACATACAGATTTGCCACTTTCAAAATGAACTCTAGACTGCAGCGCGTAAGCAGAAAACCTGACTTGAGTCATTTTTGGGGCATGCGCAAGACTTTGAAATTGGCAAAGTTAGTGTACTTCCCCACTTGGCTCTCAGCAGACGTCTTGCAGCCTGCACAGCTCTCTTAGCGTTGCTTGCACAGCAACCACCGCTGTAGGTTGCCATGACAGTTATGTGTTCATAACGTCGTGAGCGCTTCGTGCAAGTTGACCGTGACTAGGCTGGTGAGTCATGTGTGCTGTTTTTAAGGATTTATATCAGTTGAGACATCACTACAAATATTTCAGTATAGAGACCGACCGGCTACAAGGAGTCACCGTTGTGTATGACAGGAGCGAAGCGATTTTACAAGCCACCCCAGAAACCCAAAGCAGTTTGGAGTCACGGACCGTACACATGATCACGACTGTGTGGTGTTTTTGGTTGTCCGCCTGAATGATGCAATCCTAATGCTCGTCATTAGCTTGATCTCAGTAAGAAAATTTCACGTTGCTCTAAAATAGACAATAAAATTACTTTTTGTCTTTTTTATAATGCACTTCTGCACAGTTCATAGGTTATATCCAAAGAAAGAGTTCAGTGGCAGTACATCTCCATGCTGCTACTTTTCATGTATATCTCTAGCAGGGCATCTTTCCTTTTCATCGATTTGTTGTCAGTGTTTGCAAATTACATCAGCACAACTGTTTTCATCCAAAAAAAATTCGCAACTGGAACTACAACTACAATTTTCGAAAATCTTGTTCCTCCACTGTTTTCGAAGCATTCTCTTTCTATAGTTGTGTATTATTTGCCTTTAAAACAGAGAAGAAAGAGTTTACTCAACTAAGGGCCACAACTGAAGCCGCTCAGACAAATAATAGGTCTACAACGGAAAGCTCCTCCACAGAAAAAGCCTACAAGAAAGAAAGCTCACGGTAAAAAAGCGCTGAAGTATGAGAAGTATGCAAAAGAATAGGCCACATCAAAAAATCATGTAACAGAAAAGCTAACAGCAAGAATAGCCTTGATAGGTCAACAGAAAGGCTAACAGCATGAATAGCCTAGATAGAAAATGTCATTTATTGCAGGAAGTTCACAAACGAAAACGTCCACAACAGGTACATCCCCTAACAGAAAATGTCCACAACAAAAATACTTGCAGAATAGAAAAGACCTCAGACACACCGAGACATATAATTATTTCATTAACAGCATTCACAGTTCCAACAGTTTTGTGTGTGATATAATTAATATCAGAGTGACTAAAAGCTCATTTAAAACATCGAATATCCACTTTCATGCCACAGTTCAGATATACTAAATAAAAAAATTAAAGACGTTCAGCAACTAGAGATAAGCATATGCTAGCTTTGGGATGCTCTCCACGCTTTAAGCTTAAAGCATGTGTATAAACGTAAAAAATGTTAAATTCATACTTTCTGACAAAAAAATAGGATATTATCATCAGCACAAGGTGGCCTACAGCGAGATAAAATAAAAACAACTGCAGATATCAACTACATTTTAATACCGTTTGGCCTCATTATCAGAGGTTTTAATACTATTAATAAACATCACGTTATATTTGGTTGATACATGTAAACAGCTCTGCGGGTTACTGTACAATGTATGCGCCGTTTGTTGCGCTCTCATAAGTCAGTACTACCCCGGTTGTAAACATTCTTTCAAATTTTGATCTCATAGGCCTAACAGTCTGACACCATACCTGTTTGACATCATAGTACCCTTACAGACACCTTTTCAAAGAGTCTTCCCAAAAAGCACCATCGTGCAATATTTGTTTAAAAATCGCGATTAGTATAAACAAGATGGCAACCATCATGATGACTTCACCCATGATCGCTTGTCACTCGAGCAGTTGCAATTGTTTCGCTTTGACTCCTCAAATCACAGTCTAAAAAGTTTGTTGGTACCGGCACCGTGTTCCTGTCCACTTCCGGGAGTTCTGAAGGACTGTGGTCAGGTGGAGGAGCAAGTGTTAGAATAAAATTGTCCAATACGATACGATGGCACGACTCTCCAACGGCATCTGAATGGCTGTGTCGCCTTGGTAAATACGGGGGCGGAGCTTCGTTGGGATATGCTGGGCTGTTGTCATACGGGGGAGGTGCGATAGATATGATTGACAGGTCGATTCTTGGTTCCGTCATTTCTCGATAATTTGATTCCGTCATTCCAGCTTCACGATGAAAAGCAGTTTTAATTTTCTTAACCCTATCCCAGGTCAGTTTTAAAGCCACCAACAAAACAACCCATCCAAGAACAACGTAGCCAAACATTCCATACCTAGAAAGTCCGTTTTCGTCTTCACCGCTTTCTTCAACTGGAAAATATATATTTCTAAACAATTATACATAGATCGCGATAAAAATCAAACAAAAATTCAACACAAACATACAAGGACCCCTGAGACAAAGCATTTTTAGCCAAAGACGAATGTGAGTTGCAAATACCAGATAGCGATTTTTCTCTGTAAGGTGAGGCTCTAAAGGAAACCGGATATTTAATATAAGCTATTATATGTAAAAACAGTTTCGTGATGTGAATAAGGAGTTGATTAGTGACATCCAGGATAAATCTACGATAAAATTCTGTACATTTGCATCAAATCTTGCTCACGATAAAATAACTCGAAATGAAGGGGACAATGACCTACCCATTTTGATAGCTTTATAGCATACTTTAAATCTTGTAGCCCCCACCTTCGTGTCAGACTGGAAGTAGACATAAGCATGCTGACCGGAAGTAGTGTAGGTTTGCTTAGCAGTCCCGCACCAATGGCCGAGTGAGCCAGCCTCGATATGGTTCCCTAAAAAGCCATTCACGATCGCATTTGTGAAATGATGTATTTTTATTCAAACTGCTCAACAATCACTTACGACCATACTGACATTGTAACATACAAAGTACTAAACAGTTGTAAATCTGGAACATATTCTGAAACGCAACTAAAATATTTGTACTTGCTCAAATTTATATCATTTTGCGTGTTCGAGGATGGATTTGTTTCATATCTATAATCTCGGTCTCACCGTCTAAAATGATGACATGACGAAACAGGCAAGATGATGGATGTCTTTTCACATCGGTCGGCAGACTAATCTCCTCCACCGTCACGCGAATCACGTAATCGCTGTGATTTGACGAGATTTGCCAACTGCACTGTGTTCGTCTGTAATAAATAATTTTGTTCATATCAGTGTCAAATATCAACATACATATCGGTGCAGATGATATATTCAGAATAGAATTTGGCAAATTTAAGTAAATATATAATGATTTTGTACATTTATTACAAAAGTGTGCTCCATGCAAGTGGAAAGACCCTTCTTTCGCAGGCTCTCGGACACATGTTGAGTCTGTCTTTCATTTCAAGAATTCAATACATAAAGGGACACAACTCCTGTTAGACATTGGGATAGTCATGCTTATACCCTCTCAGATAGCAGTTATATATCCTCATATACTAAAACACGATAACGTGCAAAGCTGCTGAGCTGTTCTTAAACTTCAAGCCCGTGCATGGATATACTATACTTACAATGACTGAAGATTTGTGTGAGAGTTGGCGGTAAAGCACTGAGTTATCCCCCTTACAGCGTCGATCTGTTTGGGCTTTGGGAAGGCGCATGCGTCTGAAAATAAAGTAACTGATTCATTGACTGACTGACTGAATTGTTAATTGATTGTTGCATAACGTCTTACTCAATAATTTTTCACTTATACAATGGTGGCCAGTCTTATCGGTGGAAGAAACCGGAGTAACCGGGGTTAACCATCGACCTTTGACAAGTTACTGATGGATTTTCCAGACGCGTGATTTACAAATATGCAAAAAACATTGGTGGAAAAAAGGTGGTTTTCTACGAGCGAAAGACTACAAAAACGAGCGTCGTCAATCTTTTATTGACAACAATGCCACACGAACAGTACGGGAGACCGGCGATATGTTTGTTGGGCCTGGTATTCTTTATAATTACTGTTCTATTTTTTCTGCTCAGTAAATCTCATTTTAGGACGTGGTTGAGAAACGATAGTGTGAATTTGAAAAGTATAAAAAGATTTCCTCATTTATGACAATGAAGATCCCGCTTTACCAATTTTTCCCAACCGAATAAAACATTTTCAAGACATCAGATTTTACGACGGTCTGTTGGAGCGATAGGGTATGAGTGAAGATACATTCATATTTTGTGCTTGAAATGGTTCGTTTCAATGTCCATTTGGTGAATACATATTAAGTAACTGGTCCCACTGTGGTAAAAAAAATGCAACCGTAGAATTCAAAGTTTCAAATGTATGTATTTCACTACGTTGAAAACATCACATTTAATGATCTTTTATCTGACATGTACTTCACATTAATGTTTACTTTGCTAGTGTTTAAAATGTGATAATCGTTGTGGTACCAGGCTGTTTTCTCTGTGAAAATTATAGGAGACTTTACGAATCCGTGCGACGAAAAAGACATTCGTATAGTAGCCGTCAACCTATAAGGACGTTTCGGGTCAGTAATCGCAAGGCCATTCCCAAAACTACATATAACACTAACTACCAAAGAACTAAGACAGTATATAAACTACGATTATACGACGGAATCATACAAAGAGAAGCGGTCAACACTTTTCAATGGTGTTGGAAAGACGCAAGGTATTTTCTAGGCGACAGAGAGAGATCAGTATTCAAATCGTGTACCATCATGATGCTAGAATATAAGTTGTCGGTAATAAAACATATATCTCAGTTGCGCTTTAATTGCAACTGTTCATATGTCTGAAGTACCGCTCTAATTCAACACGATGAATAGACTGCCCCAAGCCCCGGGTTAAGACACGCCATGAAGAAGAGCGCCACAGATTCTGGACGGACTGTCCATATTTACGTACGAGAAAACTATACCAGACCTGCGGCGCGCTAACCAATGCGTGGCGAGCTATGCGCGGTCATTGCCCCTTATTATGATCGTGGAGTCTGAAGGTCGGATGGAACAGCCGTGTCCGAAATTATTCGCGTGTCATCACGTACACGTAGCCGTGACCGTTATCGCTCAATGTGTGTCATGTGTAACTGTGTATACCATAAAGTGACACGGAGGTTGTCATTTTTTATTCCATCTGAATATTCATCATAGGCTGCAGTTTTATTTGTGTGGAAAAAAAATCGTCTCACCCTTTCATAAGTAGTCAGCTACAAAACGAAACCGACAACATATACATAGGCATACGTATACACGGTATCTTTTTGTTATTTTGTCCTTCACAGTGAAGGCTTGACTTTCGTTTCGAATGAAAGCTACTCTTATATTCTGAGCTGTACGTGAATCTTCTATTAAATAAAGCGCATCTGCCTTATTCCTCTTTCCAAAAAAATAATAACTCAGGGCCGGGGTAATTTTTGTAAGAATCTTTATAATTATTACCAAACCACAACAGCATTTTTATTATTTTTTCAATGATAAAAAGTAAAAATTTCCTGGCAAGAGTCTGCAATATAAGCAAAACAAACAAAAATCAATGTGAATGTGTGCTAGTTTTACTTGGTTACTTTTTGTTTGTTGATTGGTTCGTTGTGGGTTTTTTTGTTTGTGTTAATTTTTTTTTGACATGTAGTTATACTACATAAGACGGATGGAATGCAAATAAAGCAATCAAAGTGAAACCATCGGCAAATTAATGACAAGCTTCTCGGAGAATTTTATAGCCAGTGGCATTTTCTGTGGTTTGTAGAGACGATGCAGAGAATGTTAAGTTAGTGTAGTTTGTGACTGGCCTTACAAATGCGGCAGCCCTTTGTCCTTCTTTGCGATTTGCATTTGCGTGTTCAATATGAACAAGCTGTCTCCGCGCACATCCGGACTACAGATCGGATGAGAACACGTAGAATGACGAAGAAAGGTTTACTTGTCTTCTGTACATGTATCACGTAATTCGAGTGTAACAACAAAATGATTCTCTGTAGTGTCATTTACTAATTTGTTGATATTTTATACAGTTTTGTATATTTACCGTGTATACAACTTTACATATATCATGCTAGCCCTTCAAACTGGTATACTTATATTAGATGGGCTAACTCGTAAATTGTAGTGAACGTTCCTAATTACTACCTGAAGTTCTGTAGACGTAGGGATAAGATGGTTTCTATAGCCCTGGCATGGCAAAGAAGAGTATACTTTAATCCATTTGATTTTGATTGGTGTTTTACGCAGTACTCAAGAATATTTCACTTATACGACGGCGACCAGCATTGTAAGGTGAGAGGAAACCAGTATGCTTTGAAGATTTTGACTGAGGTGTCCCTTCATTGAGGGATGAAAGTTTTTATACTAGACCACACATAATTCTTATAATATGATTTTTATGACGTCAGTTTCCATGTAATACTCCAAACACCGTTTAATTTTTTCCTGTCCTACCATTAGTTTGGGGTATACGATTACTTTGTGGAACGGGGTCCTGGTTTACCAGAATGTCATAGTTACACACGTAAGTGACAACACAATCTAATGTGTTGGGGACGATGGAAATGTTTAGTCGTCTCCATACACAGCCAGGTCATGCACGTCCATAGATGAGGCAACACCAATACATGTCTGCTACATATGTCGCTGAATAGCCACAGTTATATGTGCTTGGAAACTAACGTCGGTACCAAGAAAAATGTGTGCATCGTTTGCTCCTGCAGCGCTCTCCAACGGGGACTTTGATATAACGAAGCGTACTGTTTAATGTTTCCGAGGACGTCTTTTTTGTATAAACGTCACTGTGTCTGTGATGTGCACACTTTTTGTGCAACTGTGCTGGTACATAAGTGACGTAGAACACATGTGCTGCAATGTCATAGTCGAAAATCCTGACTTACGTGAAGCAACGTTAATCTTTCAATGCATTATAATGCGACTGACGACACTAATTTCTAATTTTATGGAACACTTACCCAAGCACATCCACACGCCAGTCAGCAACAGCAACTGTGAAACCCATCGTCCTTTTCTGACCATCATGTTCCGTTGTCTTAAATGTAAATATACACAGAGAAATGACCATTTCTGACCATCATGTTCCGTTGTTTTAAATGTAAATATACACAGAGAAATGATCATTTCTGACCATCATATTCCGTTGTCTTAAATATAAATATACACAGAGAAATGACAACCTGATTAATCAAACTTTTAAATCGAAGACTTCAGGTAATTCGTCTACATGTTCCTGACCGGCCCACAGTTGGTAGAGCGCTCGTGTCGGGGGGAGGGGAGGGGGTATACCTAAGACCTTAAAAGAGGAAGCTGTGACTTCCTCACTTGGTGTTCTGAATGAAGTGGATAGTGGAACGACTGGATGGACCATATCAGTATAATGGCTCGGGTGTTGCAGTTAACTTGCCTTCGGTAAGTCGTCTCAGTGAAGCAGCACTAGATAAAAGTGGTGGATATCCGCCCTGCAACAAGCACTCTAAGGACTTCGGCGTTATATCACTGAAAAATTGTTAAGTACGACGTTAAACCCCAAACACTCACTCACTCTACACTTTCTTCCCTTGACTCATGCATTACCTGTGACGAAGCTACAGGTGCGTAATATTCAGACAATCGTCAACATGGACAATGAATTGCCTCCAGGCATGATAACAAAAACGCGCGAGGTAAAATAACAAAAATATGAATGCTAAGGTGAGACATTGTTCGACAGTGTACTCATGATAACAAACAGAAAATAAACTGAGAAATCAAACAACTCTATGTTAAGTTTTCACTCGAATATATATTAAGAGACAAGATCCTATATGAACTTAACGCAGTTAAATCCTGGACATCTCAACTCTGCAAATGTGTTTATTTTTTCTCATACGCATGCACATATTACACGAGCACGAGCATAAATTTATTTATTTATTTGATTGGTGTATTACACTCAAAAATATTTCATTTATACGACGACTGTCAGTATTATTGTAAGAGGAAACCAGACAAGAGTCCAAGGGAAAGCCATGACCATCCGCAAGTTCCTGGAAGATCTTACCTCGTGAGGAAGCCCGCATAGGCTGGATTTGAACTCAGAGCTACCTCATTCACTGGTGAGAAGCTGATGAGTCATTGTGCTACGTTAGCACGCTATTAAACCGCTCGGTTATGAAATAAACATGTTGATAGGTGAAATCTTACGACATTTATTTAAATTTTTGGCGGTTTTAAAACATATATGCATTACTCACATGTTTACTGATGATTCTATCCTTTCGAACGAGTGTCAAATAAATTTCCATTAACTCACCAGAAATATCTATGCATATATACCTGTACTGATGGGGTTTCTTTAATAGAGAGCAAAAATGAACATGAACGCTAATTTTATCAACAGAATAGCATATATTTAAAAGATCTACACTATTTTGATTTCACTTATAAAACATATCAAATGCGTTTAGAGTATTCTATTCGCTCAACCTTCAGCATGTGAAAGAGTAGGTTAGAAAACATTCTACACACGCACTTGTGTGATGTGATTATGGGAATAACTTGTTTTATAGGAGAATTTTAAAGATTAGCAGAAGGTATTACTCGATCACATTGATGACATTGAGTCTACACACTCACATATATATTCTTCAATAGGTATCCTATAAGCGAACATTCGAAACGGCTCACGAAAGATAATAGCTCGCATATATAAGAGCAGGGCTTCCTCCGGGTATTTTCAGTTTCCTTCTTCATAAACCAGATGACCGTTATAGAAGTAAAAAAAAAATTAGGTACAAGATAAAATTTACATTTATTTATCAATTTGATTGGTGTTTAACATCGTATAAAATAATGTCTGGTTGAAAGTAAACCACAGAACTTTGGCGAAGTACTGATAAACTTTCCCAAGTGTTACAACGTATATAAAACGCCAATGAAACAAATAAATAAACATAGTTTACATACATGTACTCACCTGGATTCTGTTATATTGCTCTGTTGTCTTTTCACACCTGCGTGTACATGTAAACACCTGGTTTGCTGAACAAGTCACACTGACCTGGCTACTGTAACAATTACTCCTTCCACGAGGAAGTTTCGTATTAGCCAGGGCAGTGTAATTCGCTCTCCAAACCTGTCCCTCTTCATTTTCCCCCTCATGTGCATGGAGTTTAGCTTGAGGGCAATGCACAAACTATTGGGTTTTTTTTTATTCCTTTGACATGCAACAACGCATACTAAAGTATCATGTGTAAAAAGTATCGGTGAATAAAAACGAGATATGTACAGGGGATGTATTCAGGCCTTCCGGGCGCAAAATAACCCAATCAGAAACCACGGTTGATACAGGTTTATTTTAGTATAGACATATGTTTTTTTTTTTCTTTTTTTTTCTTTTCTTTTTTTTCAGTCGGACTAACCTTAGCATTTATCTTTGTTTACAGATCCGCTACAGTTTAGTTGGCTACTCACATTTCCCACACATTTATTTTTATGCGTCACTGGTGTTATATTTTTTTTTCACTCTTTCTATACATGGTGGCCACCAATTAACCTTAAGTCCTACGCATATATTACGCACAAAATGACGCGCATGAAACCGGTTTCATAGGATACTTATATGGTAAGTGGTTTCACGGTGACGACTTTGCGCATTAGAAATCTTTATTTTAATGAAAGAGATTTTAGAGATTTGTTTTATACATCCGCGGGCGGTTGGAGTGTGCTAATAATCGTGTTACACTCGTACCTTGTCAGCCGGAAATGAAAGTAGCTTTTCCTGACATTAACTTGCTAGAAGTTACAAAGGCGGATCTTTTGCCGGATAACGGATGATTCCTGATGAAATTGTCAGTGATCTCCAGTCAGTAAAAATGACAAATTTACAAAATGTTGGTGAATTGGCTGAAAGAATATACAGTAAAAACTGATAGGCATACCCACGTTGATATAAAAACGGCTATTTGACGGCTCTCGTAGACATGCTCACATGTTTTCTATAAAACACCAATGTTTTGGTGAAAACTTTGGAAATGATTTACTGAAAACGTCAATGCTATTAAAGTTGCCTGCCAGAATATGTATTGACAAAAATATATGCGTGTATAGTCCCCAACATATACATTTAACGCGTCTATGGATAAGGACGTTTGCGTTCAAATAAAAACAGCAAGGCGATTGCACATTAATGCGTGTTTTTATAAATACATCGTATTTGCAGTGTAAAAGAGCAGCCTGCCAAGAACCGGACTGAAGTAGACAGTTAATCTTGGACTTCTGTTTGATGGGACATTTTATTTA
>NC_088302.1:24977095-25058775 GCF_032854445.1 Liolophura sinensis
TATACTTTAAAGTTTGTAAACTGATTGCATGTAAATATGATTGTTGTTGTATAGAGAAATGAACATGGCGATCTCTTGTGGACTTGATATTTCTGACAAAGATTACACAGTTAGGCCTACTGATATTTGTCATGTACTTCCAAAATACCTAGGTTTACAGGGACACCCATGCATAAGCAGAGGATGTTTAGGTAAAGGGTGCTCTTGCTAGCGAGTGTTTTGACTGGATCCCTTTTAGAAAAGTACATCGAGTCCATCCAGATGGATTATGGTGCCACCTGTGCTGACCTCATGAAGATCCGTTCCATCAAGATAGCGTTTGAAAATCTGCAGCAATATTTTGAAGAGGCGGGGATGGACTCAATGTCATGATGGATGTCAAAACTTAAAAATAGCACAATGAGTCCATCTACTCTGATCTGTATGGACTATGCTGTTGCATGACATGGAAATTTACACACGAACCACTAAACTTGCCCCAATCTAGACGACTATTTCCATTTACATTCACGTAAAATTTGATACATATAGGTGTACACAGTCATTTTTCAGAAATGACGACTTATTACGAAACAGTATGCGGCGTAATAAAAGAAAGTAGCGTCAAGTCGGTCGCCCTTCCCATAAAGTATCGATAACTGGGTGCTCTGTGAAGTCGTCAATGATACAGCATAAAATGGTCAAGTGATAATTTTCATGATGCTGGTTTTCAGTACGTTATCAAAGGAATACACAAATGAAGATCAATCTCTAGCACTGCTGTCACTGTTTTGTACAAATTAGGCGCCCGGCAATGTATATATCTTCTGTTTAAAATCAAATCAAAATCTTGCAACTCACCATGTTGTCTGCTTTGTCGGACATGCGCGTGATAGAACTTAGTTATCATTGGCGTGTGGGTGTGACGTCATTTGATGTCAAGGCTGTTACTTTAGCGAGTTTATTACTCATGGTATTCAACAAGTGAAGTGAACAAATTATACATTATATCCGTATATTCTGTAATTACTAATATCCCTAAAATTTAAAACCCTGTTAGTTTAAAAGTTTTTTACAAAACAAAATGCATTAAAGTCAAAGTACAATGGTTTTGGTTCAGTATATAACCCTACTGTGGAGGGAGGTAGTTTGATCGATAAAACTGACCTCAACAAGTGGAACTTCCTCCCACTGGGAATGTGTAACTGAGGGATGAGTCGGTGATTGTGGTGAGGCGTGCGCATTTCAAAGAAGTCTGCTTCTCGTTCACCACACTTGTTATGCATTGTATGCTGTACAGGTGGGAACAAATGGACGCAATTATGTTGTGATCTCTGTGAGTCTGTGTGGCGAAATGCCGAACAAGTTTGTTTATTTGTTGTCAATCTCGTAGACTAGTCGTCTTCGGCATAGGCCCAGGAAGCCGAGGTGCATGTACACCAACAGCCGTGGACTGCTCTTCAACAATTCCGAACTTCAAAATGCCTCCTCCATCTTCACTTTCGACACCCGTTACAAGATTACATTTGAGTGGATTACGGTGGATTGTTACTGTGTTCTCTTTAGGCATTTTGACGATTTGCACTTCGGGTAAGTTGACATAAGAAGCCACATGCATTTATGATTTGATCCATACGTAACCTGGCTACATTAATTTATAACCAAGATTTATCTTTTTAAAGTTTTAGTTTATACTGTAAGTAACAACTAAAGCCATGTTTTGTAAATAATACTTAAGTTAACGTTTAGTTCAGGTAGGATAACATATTTTATTGAAGGTTCATGTAGATCTGCGGTTTAATATGCGAGAAACAAAACATGATACATGATACTATACATGATATAGTACTGTTACAGCACTTACTATAGCTTTTCGTTTTAGATTACATCTTTTTTTTGTGGGGAGGTTGATTTGATGGTGAAAATTTTACACATTTTGCCTATGACTCACTACCAAATCTGTTGATTTTTTTTATTATTATTATTATTTTTTTGTTGATTATTTTATTAAATTTCTTTTTTTTTTTAAATTTTTTTTCACATTATTCAGAAGCAATATTTATTTGAATAAGTTTACCACAGTTTCGCATTTTTAAAAATTTAATACCTTATATTTCTGACAAATTAGCAATATGTTAGAATATGCATGTTCACATCCACAGTTTATGTATAAATCACGTTGAAATATACAGTGTACTAGAATTTGTCTTCAGTTAAAGAAAAATAATGTCTTTGAAGCTTTGATACTGTGCCGTTACTTATCATATGAGTAAGTCTTATTAAATTATGTGATTAAGAGAATTGTATGATCTTCTTTAAATATTATACCTAATAAGCTTCATATATTTAGGTCTCTTAGTTTAGGGAATGTGTGTTTTACACTTTTAATTAAATTTATGTCAAAGATTTCAGGTGCCTGTATATGTTACTGTGTGTAACACTTACAGTGGTGGGTAGGCCTATAAATATATATGACCCTCTGACCGATTATGTTATCACTTGAGGTTGGGCATTCAGTTCAAGGTTCGTTCCTATATACAGTATACTATTTCCATACATTATTGTAGCAACTCCTCTAGTATGTAGACACTTACATGCAGCATCTGTGCAATGACCCGGACTCATTACGGGCTCCAGCATTATTTAAGTGACTTGGCAGGCTCTAGCATAGTACCCTCAGTAGCTTAGTGTCAGATTGCCACCATGAGAGCTACATGTAGCTGGCTTCTGACTGACTACATTTAGTACAGCATACTGAAGTATACATGTGACTGGCCGTAAGTGGGAAGGTCTGCCAGCAACCTGCGGATGGTCGTGGGTTTCCCCCAGGCTGTGCCCGGTTTCCACCCACCATAATGCTGGCCGCCGTCGTATAAGTGAAATATTCTTGAGTACGGCGTAAAACACCAATCAAATAAATAAATAAATATACATGTGACTAATCTATAACCATTCAGATGTGAACATTTTTCAAAGCTGGGATGTTCTTCCCAGTTTATTGAGAGGCTCATAAAATCCTGAAAAGAAGAGAGTGTCATGACTATTGGATTTGTACATTTATTTTTGCATAACTGCAGAAAATGTAACATGCAAGTATATGGCTTACTACTAGCATTATCCATACATGTGTAGCTTTATAATGTTGATTCCTCCCACCATATTTCTGACTGCCATTGTTTAAGTGAATTTATCTTGATTACAGCATAAAACACCTGTCAGATAAATAAATTGATTTTAAAATAGATGCTCTACTCAATAGTTATCTTTACATCAAGGGATCAAACTGCTTGTAAACCATGCATTCAATTCCTGGAGTGCTTTAAAATAATTTCTGGTAAATTAAGTTGAACAAGTTCATTGAATGTGTCTGATCATCTAATATTAAACAATTAAAAATTCGTGGATACCGTACATGATATTCAAAGCACTATTTTAAATGTTAAGAAATGTTATTGACTGTGTTGCTCCAGAAGTTATTTAGTTCCTATAACTGTAACTGGGTTTGATTGCTAGAAACTTTACATTAATAATACACGCAAGATATGGTGCAGATTTGGTATCTTTACATATACCATATTTAATTCACAATTTCATTTTGATTCAGTGTAACAGATGTACCATGAACTAGATTGTGAAGACTATTACATGCATATTATATTTTTATAATGTAGTTCTGGGATGTATATTACATGTATATAACCAAAAATCAGTGCCAATACATGTCAAACATTGTAGAATGTCAGCTTCCTACACACAGTAAACCTGTTGTTATTGACATGTACTCTTAATTTAATTTAATTACTCTTAATTAAATTACAAATTACACATATGTGTTAAGTAGACAGGTATAAACTCTGGACTTCATATGTACATGTATGAATATTGTGCTTATAATTTACTATATACGTGTACTGTACTATATGAAAATTATGCAGTTGATTTATTTGATTTCATTAGTGTTTTACACCGTACTCACGAATATTTCACTTATACGGCGGCGGCCAGGATCATGGTGGGAGGAAACCAGACAGTGTTAATTTGGGAAGCTCTGTACTTTCTTTCTGGTATAGACTCAGGCTGTATAAGTATGCTGTAGAAACATTGCGAGTTCCCTTTTTCATTATTCCCGAACATGTACATGTACACCGATGGTTGATGAGTGAACACCCAGGGTATGGAAGCTCCTGAACAAACCTGTGAATCTCTGTAGAAAATAGACTAGATTGATGGAAGCACACTTTGGCATTCATGACTGGGACAGGAGTTTGTCGGTTTTTTCTGGTACAGTACTGTGCATACAGTATTCTCATCCCCTACCAAATGTTTCCACTGCTCATCATACTTGTACGATCATGCACACGCTCGGCAGTAGTCCATAGCTACGGTTCTGGCCCACAGATATAGGGAAAACGGGAAATGCCTTAGAAAATGAAGGCCTTTCAAGTCATTGAAAAGCTCTTGAATTTCTGAAAACGAAATCAAGTCTGAGATACTGTGATTGTTTGCATAATGTGTTTAGCTTGTCAATTTAACCCGACATTTCCATCACTCAGGGTACCAGAGATGGCACAGTATGCCTAGATTTCTTTGGTTTTGCCTGTTTAGTACGGTAGTGATATTAAATTTGGAGATTCTTTTATGATGCATCTTTATTATTTGACCTTTCCATGACTTCAGCAACTTTGGTACATGCATTAAAAAACAACAAAAGAAAACTTTGAATGTCATCATGGGATATATACAATACATAACAATCAGCCTCACTGTATCTAAATTAACTTTTTCAAAATAGAATTAAATGCATATTTAAATATTTGAATTCTGAGGTGGGTTTTATGAACCATACAATGTATTTACAAGTACAAAACTGTGTGCACAGTGCATGCAGATATACCTTTGCCTTTCATGAAGTTTGATGATGATAAGGCTATATACTTACATGTTCATGTTACAATGTAGTTTACTCTTCAGTTTCATTTATGACAATGAATTTCCTCAATCTTTGCTTGCATTTTATTTGTACCATCTGTATTAAAACCTGGCAGTTAAATATTGGATCTAGTTAAATATTCTTCATCAACGTGGGAAACCTTAATGAAATAAATGTGGAAATATTTTCAAAACATACATATATACGTGTAGACATGACATGCATGCCTTTGGAGGAACATGTACTTAGATACAGGAAAGTCACATTGCATTGTGACCTTGATAGTATGCATGTACCGGTACTTGTATAGTGGAATATGCTGTCAGATGATAATTTGGAATACATGGTGTGATTATCTCCAATTGGTATCATTATAGGGTTGGTACATGTGCCGGGTGCAGTGATTTATCTTGGGTGGTGGGAGGAGGGGGGGAACATTTTACCATCCCATAATAGATGTGATAACTTTCTATACTCGTGTCGACAAGTTTGTTACATTCATCGTGTCCCTCTTTAACTCTCCATTGGGTGGAGCTTCCAAGCATTTCATCTTGAGATGAGGCAGAAAACATGTTATGTACATGTACCTATATTCAGGCGGCACTGTAATTTCATCAACTATGCCTGATACATGTACACTGTGTTCATACTGCGCTTAGGGTAGACTTGAGGCTCCATTCATGGTGTCTTGGGTAACCAATATCAAAGGCTTTGTGTTCATTTTATTGAGAGGACAACGACATCAACTGAAAAGAAGGGCTTACCTTTATAGCTCACAGTGGCCCCTTGTCGCGGCCGACATCATCATGTACATATATACTCTGACATAGGTTGAAGGTTCACATTCATTGTCTGGCACCATCATACTGTAGATACACTTACATAATTCTCAGCTACACATATCATAGTTCAAACTTGCAAATAAACAGAAACAGGTATTACTGAATTTAATATTTGAAGTAAATATCTGTAATTTCTTGGAATTTTTTACCCTGTAATGCAATACTAAGGTGCTGAAAAATCATTTGAAATAATAATAGTTTATTTACTGGTGATGACACATATATACACGTTGTGTACTTTAGTTGGTTTTACTCAGTACTTACATGTAAGAATATTTCAGTCATCAAACAGCATAATGATGGTCAGGTTAAACTATTTTTTAGTGTACAGAGTTTATACACCTGTGTGTACTGCATACATATAGACTTCTGCTACTTTGATGCATTTGGAATAGTCATTCATGGATATGCATATACAGTATATGCATGTAGGTAACCGCATGTAGAGTTCTCATGCACTTACAGGTTGTGGATCCTTCAGGCTATTAAGTTTCTGCCACCATTTGACCATAAACCTGACTGCTCTCATACAGGGTTGTACACTTACACTGTCCATGTGTGAGATATTCCTTTGGTGCCAAAGACCAATCCAAATGCTGTCAACGTGTAACTAGAGGAATCTTAATTTTTGAAATGAATATGTTAATAATTATGGTGTTGAAATTTTGAGCCAGTCAGAAGCAAGCCAAATTAGCTGTAACTGAAAATGTTTACATTTGGGTTTAAAACTGCTTGATTTCTGTTGGTACAATAGTACATAATTCTGTATGAATATGTATGTCTCCTGCATTTTCTTTGGGTCACCATTATTTTTTGCTGAGTCATTTATAGCTTCCATGGCATTCCCGGTATGTGTACATGTAATCAAAGTTTCAGGAAGTGTCCAGGCTTTTCCTGATTGAAGGCTATGAAGACCACTAAAAACCCATGTGGCATGATGCTTATCAGTTCAGACCCAGAGTTCCTGTCAGTGTGGGTAACTCTGAGAGTGACATTTGATCATCAGACAAAATTTGAGCCCAAATTGGTTTTGACACATCCTGGTTGTTGATGGTGGTGTTGATGATGTTAAATGCTGGGATTGTGTGGTTGAAAAGAATCACCAAGTCCTCCTTATCAATTACATTTAGTTCCTTATGACCATTCATGATTAGTGGATCGTTGAGACCTCTTTCTGAGAAACTCAGCTCTTCCAACACAATAAAGGGATCAATGTCATTTTTCTATGCCTTGTCTACACCTGTACAGTACATACTCTAAATACATACACATGTGCATAAATCCAGATTCTACCAGATTCCCCCATCTCTGGTGATTTTAGGGCCTAGCTGACAAGAGGTGTGGAGCATGTACAGTACACACAATACATGATGAGGTATGGGCAGCTTATAAATGGTCTTACAGTCTGTGTGGGGTTCATTGGAGATACTAATATTTATATGATGCCAATGTAAACCTGTGTGACACAGATGGAAAATAGTACCAGTTTCTACACATACACATGTAAAATCTGTGTGACACAGATGGAAAATAGTACCAGTTTCTACACATACACATGTAAAATCTGTGTGACACAGATGGAAAATAGTACCAGTTTCTACACATACACATGTAAAATCTGTGTGACACAGATGGAAAATAGTACCAGTTTCTACAAATACACATGTAAAATCTGTGTGACACAGATGGAAAATAGTACCAGTTTCTACAAATACACATGTAAAATCTGTGTGACACAGATGGAAAAGAGTACCAGTTTCTACACATACACATGTAAAATCTGTGTGACACTGATGGAAAAGAGTACCAGTTTCTACACATACACATGTAAAATCTGTGTTACACAGATGGAAAAGAGTACCAGTTTCTACACACACATGTAAAATCTGTGTGACACAGATGGAAAATAGTACCAGTTTCTACACACACACATGTAAAATCTGTGTGACACAGGTGGAAAAGAGTACCAGTTTCTACACATACACATGTAAAATCTGTGTGACACAGGTGGAAAAGAGTACCAGTTTCTACACATACACATGTAAAATCTGTGTGACACAGATGGAAAAGAGTACCAGCTTCTACACATACACATGTAAAATCTGTGTGACAAAGGTGGCAGAAAGTACCAGTTTCTACACATACACATGTATTTTTGGCCCCTTGTTCTGTCAGGTTTCCTCCCACCTGACCATAATGCTGGCCGATGTACATGCAGTACAGGAGAAATAGTCTTGAGTACTGCGTAAAACACCAATAAAATAAATACAGACATGTACATCCATAAGACAAGCGCCATTTTGCCATAGACCTGTAGTTTAAGTGTACATGTACTTGGAGCACTCTACAGAGTGGGATCATTTCCTCTGAATGTTCCTGCAGCAATACATGTATCTATTGGAAGTGAAATGTTCTTGTTGACTATCATGTCAAACTTCAGCAATCCAAAATATCTAACTTTTTGTGAATAGTTCGCTCTTAAAAACGAACCAATATACAGATACATTGTGCGTGGATGTTATTAAAGTCAATGGAAACATTTTGTGTATTTTAACACAGATGTGGAAGTACAACATGTACAATGTGACTGATTTCAATGACAAAGTCTAACTTTCGCCTATTTCACATTATTGACAATATACATATGTGTAATGTCATAATAAATCTATGCATGATCTGAGCTTTAATATTTATTATTAGTTTTTATTATCCACCAAGTTTTTATTATCCACCAAGTTTGTAGCATTTTTCAAGTGACACATTTTCCTTGATTCTGATTGATTCATTTACCTTTTAGGGCAACTTGAATGACTTAAGGTTTTTTTTTTTGGTGAAGTTTGATTAATTTCTTATCAGACATGGCATGAAGTATCATTTTAAGGACTTAACATGCTTCTTAAAGTGAATTTTTACATACAGTGTACCAAACTTTAGGTGAACTACAGCATTGAAGTCAGGTGAGATACACATACATAAAATGTCACGTATTAACTTACATGTGCCTTTGGGATATACTCTCAGTAAGCCATTGTCAGCATTATGGCAGAAAGGGAGTAATCCTCATCTAGGTTTTCAGTCTTTATTAGAGTGCTTCAGATGAGATCGTCTTTAAACGTTTGGTTTGAGTTACTAAGATGGCCTTACGGAAATGCTTTCATTGTGCTTTTATCCCTACAAGCTTGTATTTTGGGGGGGGGGGGAGGGGGGGGGGGGTCCAGTGAATAATTTCAAAGGCAAAATGTATAATATTTGTTACGAATAAATACCAACACTAAAGTTTTTCTGATAAGAAATTATTCAGTCTTTACAGAAACTCATGGCCCTTTAGTCATGGCGCTTTATTGTCAGAGAGATGAACCAGTCAGAATCAGGCAAAATGTGTAAGTTTAAAAAAAGCTATAACTTCTGATGAGATGAGCATTGGTGTGTGCCCACATGATTCTGAAGAAGTATTCTCTAAGAACTACTGTGTACTAGTGATACACACTGTAGTGGCAGAAGTACCCGTCAACATAATTTGTGTACAAGCAGTACACACATTGTGTAATTCATGTAATACATCAGCAGTGAGGTGTGTGTATATACATGTATGTGTGTACTGCTGATACACACATCATTGTAGATATGCAAATCTGTACACAGTCTTTTTTGGAGAGTAATTTAACCATTGAAATATGTAAATTTTCACGCATGACATGTAACATGTACATGGTGATGCTGTTTGTCATTCACTGTTTCTGTATGTGCATCTTGTACTTTTATAGACATTTTCAGATTGTCTACTCCTGTACAGTTAAAGACTATAGAATGCAATCAGGCTATATGTACTGTACATGTAAAACTTTACACATTTACAGAATTTCTAAGGATTCATTGCGCAGTAGAAGTTGATCATTTGTGATAACGCAAAGAGACAAGAGTCAATAACAGTGCAACATCAACTGTTAAAGTAGAATACGAAATTCTTATTTTTACCTCTAACATCACCTTTGGTCATACATGTACCAGTATTGCTCATGTATACCATAAATGACCATAAATTTTTTGTCCATGACTAACTTGCCCATTTTTCCGGATTATGAGAGTTCTATTTATTTCAGAAAGGTGTTTTGAGGTTTGCTTGGAACATGGGATGATATTCTACTTGAAAACTTTAAATTTCAGTACCCAAAATAATATTTTGTGATATTTATTTGCCTCTAAAAATGCACTGTTGTGGACGAAATTGTAGGTCATTTAGGGTATTTGCAGTTTATATGCAGAAGAAATATGCTGTACAGGTGCTGAACTGTAAACTTTATACAATGTCTGTTATGCAAGTGCATGTAAATGTGGATGTACTGTCAGGTTAGTGGTTGATAGTTTGTTAACAAAGAGAGACAATTCTTGATTGTCTGTTTACGCTTTCTGTGGAGACCTGGGAAGGGCATGGGACAAGGTGTTTGTGTGGTGCCAGTTCTGTTATTACAAAAGCAATCTGAAGGATGTTTTCACCACTCCTTTAACAAAACCTCTTATAAAGCCAACCTATGGGCTCTTCTTTTCACCACATCGACTGCTAACATGGGCCATGTGGGATCTGTAACTTCGCCAAAACTCCAGACATCTCTCGTACTAAATACACACCTATATATACATGTACATATGAGTGCGGATATGCGCACCTTTGCACCATAAAAAGTGGGGCCACCACGATGATGTTACTGTACTGTTCCTACATGTATGATGAACTTCTACGTGGAGGAAGATGCAAGTGCATTTTCTTGCACACTCATGGCCTTGATTACATGCATCTTTCTGAAAATGGTTAACTGGTAAAGGCTTTTTGTGTCCAAAATTCAAGGCTAAATAGACACCCAAAATAAGCCACCAATAGGCCATTAGTTATGGAATAAAGTGACTGTGACAGCAAAATCATTTATTCCATTTTCGACATGGCTTTGTCGTGTTTGTGAATGAGAATGACTTCAGTTAATATGTACTTCGTTATTTCTTATCAGACACCCTCCCATTGGCTAATTGTTAGCTACTTCTCTGTATACTGTACATGTACAATACCAGATTGCTAGTACCATATGAACCATATATTATAATGCATACCACAACATGTTAGTAAATCGTTCATCACAGTGGCACATGTACATGACTGTCTTGATGTTGATCGGATTATTGTATGCTCGTGTATGGATCACATTTATTATGCTCCTTATCTAAGCATGTATCAGTATACATTGTGGATGAAGGATGTTCTTTGCATGGTGCAAAGTAATTAACTTAACTTTTACATCTGACTGGACATGTACATGAAACCTTCTTTGCAAAATTATCCCATGCACTTAGCATCAATTTGTAAATAATTGTATAGAAGATCAGATTTGTGTTGTGTATGTCATGTTACAAAGTTGTTTCCCTGACATTCTTAAATTTGGGAACTAACATGGAAATTGTTGTCTCTGTCCATGTGTAATGACATGCAATTATTCAATTAATGTAATTTCTGTTTGGACATGTAATTATGCTACAGTACAGTGACACGATGCAATTTAATACAGGGTTTAGCTCAGTGTTTACTTAATGTGCACTTACATTTATATAAAAAGGCTGTAGTGCCATAACTGTGTTACACGGACACATACTTGTATGTATATACACTACAAAATTGTAGTGCCATTTGGTCAGTAACTGTGGTACATGTACATGTACGTGTATGTGTAAAAGGCTGTAGTGCCATAACCATGTTGCATGCACAGGTACATGTATGTATATACACTAAGAGATTGTAGTGCCATTTGGTCAATAACTCAGATACATGTGCATGTGCGTGTATGTGTAAAAGACTGTAGTGCCATAACTGTGTTGCATGCACACGTACATGTATGTATATATATATACACTACAAAATTGTAGTGCCATTTGGTCATGTATGACGCGTTGAAGGCTGCAGTACCATGTCTTCAGTATCTATGTTACATGTACATGTGTATTGATTTGTAGGTATACATGTGTGTGTAAGGTCACTAGTGCCATATGAGTTGATCTCTCCAGCATGTAAAAGATGTCAATAGTGCATGAAATGAAATGCTTATCTCTGATGTTTTGAAACATTTCTGTTACTGTTACCCATATTTTAACTATTAGAGCATGTAGAATAAGAACCAGAGATCCAAGAATATAGTTTATTCATCAACCCAGCTTTGGCAAGTACATGATGAAGATTGTCACTTACGATGTACAGATATTTACCAAGAGAGGGAGCTCGATGAAGATGCATCCCATATACATGTATACTGAAGTTGTACTGGTGGTTTGCAAGTGATCTGTTACAAACTTTATTACACCGTGTCAGACATGCATACACGTACATTTGTGTACTGTGTGTGTTCAGTATGTAATTTGTTTTGTCTGTTATTGAGTTTTGTGCCTGATTTTTCACTGGATGATACATGTATCTGCCCAGGACAATGTTGAGCATTATACAGGGTGCGCACAGTTCTTGAAACTCCTTGAAAATGCTTGAAGAAACCAATTTCGTTTTAAAGTACTTGAAAGTCCTTAAAAAAGACAAATACTTTTGGAAACCCCTTGTGAGTCTTAGTTTGCCCTGAACTCAAATATTGTCTGCTGACTGCCGAGTCTGTACATTGGGAGCTCGCTGATAATTCTCCCGTTATCAGGGCTTCCGCTGGAACTCGCCATTGTCGCAAATTTTTTAGAACAGTTTTTTGAAATGGTGATAAAATATTAAATAATGCTTGAAATCATTTTTGTGAAATAACGCATGAGAATTATGGCATTTGGGGGATGCCTTTCATCGCCAATTGTAAAAAAAAAAAAAAAAAAAATTACTGGTATCAAGGGAAATAAATCAAGGTAGAGTCACACCTGTAAATAAAGTTACCTCCCATGAAAAATTTAAACTTTTCCACTTAATAAACTATTTTTTTTGGGATCCGAAGTACATGTAAATTAAATGTTTTAGAATATGTGCCGTTACATAATTGTGTATGCCATCTGGTTTTATCCTGTCAGACTGTGTTTCTCCAATGTACTGATCATAATGTTGCATTTAAACATCCTGAATGTACAAATTAATTTTTAACAAACTTTTCTGATAGAGGAAATTACATTTTACTTGGATTTTACAGATAGGTTGAAAAAAGGATTGATTTTTTTTTTTTTTCAAAAAACAAAAACATGCTACCAAACATTGGTCCATTATTTTGAGGGCAATTGTTCTAAATGTAACGTTTGATAAACTCCAGATATTGCTGGAAGAGACCAAACTGATTCTAGCAGCTACACCAAGGCAGATAAAAACGAATTACAGAAGGAGACCTACAAGAGTCATGGCCGCTAAGGAAGTATGGCTAAAGAAAAATAGTATTTACTACAAAATCTGATGAATGGCTAAAAAAAATACTGACCTTGAGGAAGCCTTGCATAATGATAATATGGCGTTCATCTTTTTTTTTTACTGAGCCAAGGCTGTGTCAAAGAATGTGTCGCATTACAGAGGTGAAGGGCAGATATTTCTTGCAAAAGCAAGTGTACTGTTCAATATACATGCATGCAAATTAATGGATCTATAATTCAGACTTAAAATATACTCTATAATTTGCACCATAGTATGTTTAAACTAGCCTTGAAAATGGCAAAAAACTCCTGGAAAACTCCTTGAATTGCGATTTTCATATACCTGTACGAACCCTGTTACAGTAACTTCACAACCACTGTGTGGTTCACACCATGCAGTGAATCCAAGGTTCAGCACTCCCCCCAGTGAATCATAAATGGTGTATGCAGCTCATAACTTTATATGAGACTTTACTTAAACAGTTAAAAGATTGATGAAATGGCCAGCTTGAGTAGCTACAACACATGTGTACTAGCTGTCTGTAAAATCATTCAGGTGAGTGTGCTTAGAGTACAGTGGCATGCAGGCAAGCGTGGCATACCTTGGGAGCTCCTAATCTAATTATAGAAGACTTTGATTCTATTTGGAGAGTGGGAAAGGCTTTAGGAACACTCAATTAGTGTTGTGGCATACGGGCTTTGCTTGGTGTTTAGAAGTCAGTTCTGTTGAGTCAACTTTGCCTGAGACTGAATGGTAAACTGCCACATACTGTACATACTACAGTTCTTATAGTCACCTGTATTGCACATTGTATAATACTGTACTGTGATTGTGTGTACATTCCAGTGAAACTGTGGCTTTGTTATTCTTAACACTCTGAACAGTTGTGTAGGATTTCATTGATGAACTTTGAGATTCTGAAAATTAATTCATTTTGAGATGAAAATTAATAAAGAGATACGGTCATGTGCATGTGCTCGGTTGTGTTGGAGCGAAATTAAAAGTGGGTGGTGCCCAACTATCAAAGTCTGGACCCCCCCCCAAACCCCCCCCTTCCACCCCCATCCCACCTCCATGCTTTCATGGAAAAAAAAAAAAGGTTAAATGATAGAAATCCAGACCTAGGCCCAGTATCACAACGCAAAATGCTCTAACTTACCGTTTCCCAGTAGGATATTCTGCTTTCTGCACCTGTCTTAGATCAACAGAACACTGAATGGCCAGAATTTGTATAATACTGTCATGGACAAAATTTCAGGTCAAATACTCCTACAGGTAGTCAGTGCATTTACATGTAATTTGTTTGATTTGTTGTTACACGTATGTATGACATGATGCTGTTACATCATTACATTTGTACATGTATTTGGTTCATTTGACAGTAGTGCCAATCCTTATACAGTTTGAGACAAAACCAGTGCCTCTGTGCATGTATCTTATCATGTACATGTACATGCGTGTTGCTTTCCAGCATAGTGCCATACCAAGGAGTGCCTTCGGAAATGAACATCTCCCCCAAGCACACAATGTAGTGACATGAGGCCAATTAGTACTTTGCCGATCCCATTATTCACGTAGTTACAACACTGCTTAATGTGAAGCAAGGAAGTACACAGAGTGCCAAGTGTTTGTGAAGGGGAATGATGTAACTACTCAGCCACACGGGCAGTTTGGTTTAAACGATGGCCAGAGCCTGTTGATATGCAGTATTGTCATGATGGGAAATTCATGCCAGGTCAAATGAAGATTGCTGATATTGAAATGATTTCACATTTTATTTAAATCTGATTACGTGCACCGCTATTACCATTGCGTAAAATTTATTGTAGCAGCATGTCAAACATCATACATTTACGTGGTAACAATATTTGTCATTTGTGTTAAATTGTTTTAAAGCCACCCATGTGCCCCTATTCAGATAAATGCACTAAATACCGGTAGTATTTTTTTCCCCATTAGGGAACAAGACAGAGTCCTCCAGAATTACCCCCCACTTTTGTACATGTAGTCATATACTCAAGCTAAAGATTGTTAGTCACAAAAAAAAAAAAGGTAAAACGGTGGCCAGTTCAGATGTGTTATAGCTACCTCTGTCATGTCAGCCGTTTATCTGGAACCAAAATTTTGTTGCAGATCAAGAGACTATCAATTATTTATAATCATGTAATGATCTTTATGTTGATGTTTAAGAAATTTTTGTTTACCTGTATAACAGATCATTGGAAGAGGTACCTGTAGAACGATGTTACACCTTAGTGAGTTGAAATATAGATTATTTAATATATATACAGTGACATTGATTTGCAATGTTCATGTGAGTTTATATACAGTACTATGAGGGCGATGAGAAGGGTGACAGTTTACAGCTAGAGGGGTCTAACTCTGTACGTGGCTATGTATACATACATGTGACTTTTTGAACAGGATAAAAGCTAGAAACTGTCCCCTAGGTAAATAAGGGTGCAGGGGGATCTTGATTCATTACCACATGCTTTTAGTCACATTTCCTCCCCAATCCTGAGGTCTGCCCACCACAACAATGTGCGAGTGGACAGGCGAGCTGTACATGTATGTAGGTTACTTCCGGACAATTCCCCCTGTAGGCTAACTTGTCTTAAATCCTTACCTACCAATGTTATCTGAGGGATTAACATACATGTACACAAGCATGTAAGGTGCTGTATATAATTATACACCCCAGTATATATCCAGTGTATGGATGTTCAGAGGAAAGTCAAGTTGAAACGGATAGAAAAAAAATTAGCGTCTAAAATCCATACTGATACAACTTATATGTATATATGATTATGATTATGATCTACCTGCAGATGTAATTTATTTATAATACCTTAAATGGAAAATCTTGTATGGTTGACAGCCATAAATTAAAAAGTGCTTTTAAAGGGTAACCCTATGTACAGGTACCAACTAAATATTCATGCTAAAAAAGTTTTTTTTTTCTTCCATAAAATGCAAGTAACTTTTTATTTTCTTTTTGAATTTTTCCTGTAAAACTTGGGATAAAATAAAACAGTTGACAAAATCAGGTCTTAGGGAGAAATTTGTTAATAAATAATCTACAGGATGAATTTCACATGTAATAAATGCTCATAGTGGCCAGTTTTCAGAAACAGAAATAAGGGGATGTTAATTCCTAGCTACCAAAAACTGACAAATTGAGCGAGTTACCCAAAACAAACAACATACATGTACAGTCAAATGATCCATGTCTATTAAGAAAAAAAAAAGATCCTCATGAATTTTTATGTACTGGAGTGATTTAAACTTTTTTTTTTTTTTAAGATGTATGTACTTGATACTGTACATGTCTGTCCATTACACACAGGAACATGTAATAATAGAATCTTATTACAATGTACAACAATTTGGACATGTTACAGTTTTGTGTGTCACATTTACATACAGGTACATGAGCTCAGAAGCACACCCAGAATTGATGTGCATGACCTAATTACACATTGACCCAGTTCTACATGTGCCATTAAACCACAATCGAGGCCAGTTCATCACTCATTGCTTAAGGAATGTTAGTGTATAGCAAAAATAATTTTTTTTTTATTCTTGATTTTTTGGTAAAATTTATCTTTCATGTTGACGTGTTCATAAGATGATGTATTTTTCTTATTATTTTATAGGTATAAGTAAATGTATATTATTTGACTGGATAACTTTGGAGGCGATGGGGTTGGGGGGAGGAATGTTCAGGCTGTACCAGGCTTTCTCAACTGATTTTACAGAGTGAAAATTTTAGTGTTACATGTATTTAATCGGATATGGTTTTATTACAAATGGTGGGGTTTTGTAGCTGTACATTTCATGCCCTCTGACTCTCCTGTTTTGTGTTAAATCAGCAGGTGAGATCAAAGCTCCAAGATTCTGCGAAGACCTGCGGGCAGAGGAGAGTAATCAGACCGCACAGGTGCTACCTGATGGATCCCTGCTTATTAATGAAGGGGACAATCTTACCCTGACCTGCTGTGGGGACTATCCTATAGAGTGGACGGCTGATATCGTACCTGAGGTATAGTGCATAGTATTAAAAATTGATCTGCAATGCGTTCAATTTTTTACAAAAATTGTTATCAAGCTTCCTCTGTTATTGTTTATTTAGATTGTGGAAAATAATTCACCATGTACATGTACTTTTAATTTCAAATGTTTATTCCCAACATTCATTTTTACAGCAGTGTAACAGTTTTTATGTGATCATTGGCAATCAGATGAATGAACCAGGGTTACTTTGACATCACAAATTACGTTCTAAACTCCAGCTGGTATAAACCTTTGTGTTCTCAGCAAAATCAGGTTAATTAATGAAAATTAACAACCAGCTTCTGTGTACATTTCGACCAAAAAAAAAAAAAGGCAGCCGTTTGAAATTCAAAAATAATGTGGCTTTATACCAGCAGAACAAGGCTGAGTCGTTAAGGTGAATATACAAGTACATGCCTTTGTAAAACAAGATGGGAGTTTAATTCCATTCTCGGACAGGGAAGTTTTGAGATTCTCCTAACTGTTGCCACTGTTCTTAAGGTCTTGGCAGTAACAAGCTGGCAACATTGCTTTCTTTAGTGGAGTGAGTACATGTAGCTTAATTGTAAGAAGTTTGGTGCAGGCCAGTTGCCGTCCATGAATACATGACCTACATGTTTATGTATGTACCTGTGGGTTAAGCAAGGGAAAGTTTGCCAGCAACACACCAAAAACTAGAGGTTTGCACTAAACACTGGTTTCCTGCACCAGTAAAAACTGCACCATAACTAAAAACATATAGTCCTGTTTGTTGGGTAAAAGCACTGACTTCTTCATTTTTTTGAGATGCTACATTTGTACATATATATAATTGGCATGGCAACCTGCCAGTCCGTTATGATAGGGTTTTGTAAGGAAAGATAAAGAGCTGACATAAAGTGCTGCAATTAGTTGTTTGCTACCTCAAATTTTTATTTTTACCAACTTTCAAACAAGGAGTTATGGTCTTAAACCGTCAGTTTAATAAAATAGAAAAACACAACGCATTGTTAAACTATATGTAACTAAGTCTCAGTCATCTTAATTCTCTACTTTTTTTTGATGAAGTTTGGATGCCTGTTATAAAATCAAGAATAGCTTGTGCTTGACCCGGATAATAAAATTATACACACTGTACATTTACATCTCTCACATTGACGCACAAGAATGTGTACATAATTAAATATTGTCAAGAAAGCTTCTCACGTGAACTCACAAGGTTCTACTGCTTTCACAGCACTTGATGCTTTAATGTGCATATCCTCTGGTACTGCAGATGCATGTGTTTAACCTTAAACATGTACAAAGTCAGTTGGATGGGATCTGAGCCATATTGCAGTACTGTGTCAGTGCTGGCAATCCAAACACATGTGGGAATATGAACAGGCTCCACCCTCATTAAACAATTAGGAGGATTTCCCATGACTGTCTGATCCTTTATATTGGCAGCGTTTACGGAGCACATACACACAGTCCTGAACGCATGTACATGTATATCCTATTAAGCTTATTGCCTAACAACGCGTATATGTATGCACCACACAATCTACGCCGTACGCAGCTGACAGCTTTTAATTGGTTTTAAGCACATCCCTAGATTCCATGTTGCAAATTCCAGACTAATTACCATCATTATTTTTATTTCGTGCTTAATATACCGGGGCGAACAGAAACTTGAGCACCCTGTCATTAAAAATGTGTACGCCAGGCCAAACCTGACTGACTCTATAACACATAGCTTAAAGTTCAAAGTTTTTGCTGGAATTTTCCCCCATGTTAATTTCTTTAAAATCTTGATCTCTTTCATCAGTCAGAATCAAAAAAGAAAAATATTCCATACCAACTGACCCTACAAACAGATTATTTGTTTAAGGATAGTCTCATACGGTGTTTCTACTTAAACCCATGAAACCATGATACCCATTGTAATGTTGTAGCCAGCCTATGTTTGGTCAGCTAAATAAACCATACAAATTTGGACAGTGTATAATTTGCTCTATAATTGCCAGGGGTAATTTATTTATCCCCCCTTGAGTTTGGAATGTCAGTGTGCAAAAATGAATCTAGCTGTGAATGGCATCATCATAAAAACTGTTACATTGTTTTAAACTTGATGGTGATGACTAAGACTCCACGAAGTTCTAAAAAACAAAGAGATAAGCAATGTATATTAAATTTCTGTACAAGATTCTCAGTTGTAAAGATTGTATTAAAAAAGACTTCAAAGAAAACTTTCACAATCGTACACAATATCAGGAGAAGTCTGACACCATTTTTATGAAAATTGAAAGCATTGTACTCAGTTTCTTATAAAACAAATTGAACAAATTAGTCACTGTTGTACACACATGTATAAATGGTGCATGTGTAGTAAACCAAACATGAACAGTTTAAGTATATTTATAGTTACAAAAGGGTTCACCATTTTAATTGTATGTACATCATGGAAGTTCTAAAAGAATATTTCATCAGATTGAGAACGTACATGTACCTTTTTAGCATCAAGTTAGTCACTTTGTTCTAATAATTAATATATATATATATCTTTCACTTTTTATTTCTTTCAGCTGGACCCCAATGACCCAAATCTCCTTGTCTCCCACCATAACATTTCGACGTCCCGGGGCTATAAGTATTATTCCACATTATTCTATCATGACGTGGCTTTTGACCATACAGGCCGATACTGGTGTCATTATGTCAACAACACGGCCTTCAACGACAGTGTGTACATTTACTCCTATGGTGAGTGGCCTATCCAGGTATTCATGCAAACATGTCTATGCTTTTGCAGAAATAGGAGATCCAGTAACAATGTTAAAATGCAATACACCTGTATTTAAATGTGGCACTTTAGATGCTGAGTGAAATTTTTGCGGTGTAACATGTGTATTTTTTGGACTTGTGGGCAATAAGACGTATTCCAACATTAAGAGCTGTCTTTAAGAGTCAGGAAAACTTTTTACAATGTCAGAGGTCATGTATCGTGAAAGAAATACACTGCACCTAATGTACACATGTACACTGTATAACTAATAATGTATCTAAAGGGTACCCCACCCAAAGGGTATCCCACCCAAAGGGTATCCCACCAAAAGGATACCTATTTACTTTTTATATTGAGGGATAACTGAAATATTGCAGTTCAGAGTAATCAAAACACTGTCATTATCGAATTTAACCAATCAGTCGGGAGGTTTTTCATCTGTTTCTGCTTTGATGTCAAGCAATCCCGGTATGGCTGTTTTTTTTCGCCATAATAGACTGAATGAGCGTGGTTACAAGCAACATCAGCTGGTTTCTCTAATATTGTCTATCCCAAATTTCGAGAGTGAAAATTGATTTTTGGATTATGAGCATGTTAGAAAGAAACAGCTTTGACCGTTTAGGTCTTTTTCAACCCCTTGCCCAAAATAACTAAAGGTGTAAATTATTTGTTGTGTTTCCTTTTAAACAGCAAAAACAACAATCAGATAAATAAATCTTTCTTGTTAACATTGACTACATGCATTTGATTCGTAAGAGCCCACCATAGAATTCAAGCACTTAAAATGTATTTAACTGTTTAAAACAATCTAAAAAATGAAATGAAATTATTTGTATACATAGTTTTCATGAAGAACCTTAATTACCTTATTAGCTTTCTTTCACTTCTTGTTTCAGATCCTATAAAACTGATGGCAATGACGCCGGCAGAGGCACTTTTCCATCTGCCTGTAATCACTGTACATCAGAACAGGCCAGCTGTAGTCCCTTGTCGCGTCACGCACCCCAATGTTAGTATTGTCCTGAGGAAGCCCAAACATCCCAATTTTCAAGACGTTCAACTCGGCACAGATGTGTTGTATGATCCCCAGAAGGGCTTCACTCTGCTCTATCCAAACAAATTTTTTCATGGGTCTTTCAATTGCGTGGCTGAATACAGAGAAAAAACTGAGTCCAAGGTGATAGTTTTGTACTACATAGGTAAGTAAATTGATGTATATGAACAATGTATTCATTTATAGATTTTTACCCGTGGGCTATTATTAGCCTTGGGGTATTGTCATTGCAGTCAGCATCTGTACACCAGTCTATGTTTTGGTTAACAGTCTTAACTACTGCACAGTTTTCTCCAAGTTCACCAAACTTACAACACACTTCAACACCCTATGTTTTTTTTTTTTTTTTTTTTTTTTGATTGGTGCTTTACGCTGTACTCAAGAATATTTCACTTATAGGACGGCTGCCAGCATAATGGTGGGTGGAAGCTGGGCAGAGCCCTGGGAAAACACCCTATGTTACTGGCAAGAATCCAGTGGATTTTTAGCAACCAAGATCTGTTTTTTCAGTGTCATTGGGGTCACAAATTTAAATTTTATCAAAAGCTTGTTAACATGATATCTCTTGAAATATTTAACCAAAATTTACCTAAGAATGTAGGTGACTTATTAATTTTAAGCATTCGTGTGTCTGCCTAGCCATCAATCTTTTCATCCATCCGTTCATTTCCCAGTACTGTAATTCGTCAACCTTTTCGCACATTTGAAGGGTGTTTATTCAAGCATATTCTGAAGGCTTTATCCTGACCGATAAAATTGTACTTTTTGTGTTTTGTCTCCAAAATCGAATTAAAGGTGTACGTAAATTGCACTGAAAGTTGCCCTTTCATATGTGAAAAGTTTGAGGAATTAGGGCAAATACTCTGTTTCATAAACAGTCTAACTTAAGTTCACCAAACCTATACCCCAGTTTTATACACTTTTGTTGTATCCCCTGCCACAAGAAGAAACAGTGCACATACATGTATAAGTACACACACCTGATAACTCCTCTTCGTTTTAAGATGTAAAGCCCTAAGCATCCATACATAAGCATACATATATATCCCTCTGTCTCTTGAACAGTTCAACCCAAGTTCACTCAACTCACAATGCCACAAGAAGATTCAGCATATGTACATACACCTATGATGACACCTCAGCGTCATATGACAGGAAAATTGTTAAATATGACATTAAACCCCAATATATATTTAGGCAATATCTATTGATATATTTTGTTGACTTTGATATAACATTGTCATGCCAGTTAATAATTCACCTTTTCCATGTTTCTTCGACTTCTGTTTGGTTAATATATGTGTATTTTCTGTTGTGATGGCAGCCAGCACCAGCCCGCCCACTCCTTCTCTGGAAGCTAGTGATACGGATGTGTTCGAAGGGAAGAGTTTTAACCTCACATGTAGAGTCACGCTGTACCAACTTGCTGTTGTTAGGTTTGAGTACGATGCCCAAGAGGTATGTGCTGTCTACAACACCGTTCTACAGATTGTTTTCCTGAAAAGTTTTAACAATAACAATATAAATGTGTGTCATAGAGATGTTATTTATTGAGAGTTTAGTAGCGGTGTTTCGAGTTCGAGCTCTTTTATCATGGAAGGTAAAAAAGTTCCTACTGTACCATGTGACATGTCAAAAATGTTGTGGAACTGCTTTTGATTATGTTTACTTTAACATGGGCATCTTGAAAAAAGTTCACAAAACGAACAATGGAGAAACGTGAGAAATTGAACATGAAGAAGTTCCCAGAGGATAGAGGTACCATTTATGCCTCCAGAACACAGCAAGACTAATGATTGGTAAATTATTGCCAACAACATGTGCCTAACATTTTTAACAATTTCACCTTTACTGACTAAAGAGTTCTATCTCAAAACTCCCCAATTGTCAGCATACATTTTCATGTACCTGACATATCAGCTTCTCACCAGCTACACAGGAACTGCTTAATTGTCCAACTACTCTGGCAACCTTAAAGCTCATGGCTCACTTGCCAGCAGCCCTCTTAAAGTTAAGAGCACATAACTACCAGGGAGACGTAATGCCTACAGTGCTGGTTGCCGTGGTTAAGTATGCTCTTAACATTAAAAGACCTTTGTGCAAGTGATCCCTGGCTCTGACCTTACCTTTTTATCTGTCAGTTTATCGCCAGTGCTATGTTGATTGGTTATTTCTTAGGCCGTACATGGGAATGTCTTCCAGCAACGTGAGAACTGTTGTGTGTTTCTCCCGTGTTCTGCCAGGTTTCCTCCCACCATAATGCTGGTTGCTGCCTTATAAGTGAAATATTCTTTAATGCTTGTTTCCACAAGAGGAAGTTTTGCCGCATGTTTTTGTTATTATCTGCTGTATCACTAGAACTTTTGAAAATGAAGGCAAAAAAATGTATTGACTGCTATATTGTCAACGAACATTGCTGTCGGCCATAGATATACAGACAAGTGTTACTACTGGCTGGCACATGCCTTCCTGACTCCGTAGGTATCCAGACAAGTTTTACTATTGGCTGGCAAATGCCTTCCTGACTCCGGAGGTATACAGACAAGTATTACTATTGGCTGGCACATGCCTTCCTGACATCATAGGTACATGTTCACAGACAAGTGTTGCTATTGGCTGGCACATGCCTTCCTGACTCCGTAGGTATACAGACAAGTGTTACTATTGGCTGGCACATGCCGTCCTGACTCCGTAGGTATACAGACAAGTGTTACTATTGGCCGGCATATGCCTTCCTGACTCCGTAGGTATACAGACAAGTGTTACTATTGGCTGGCACATGCCTTCCTGACTCCGTAGGTATACAGACAAGTGTTACTATTGGCTGGCACATGCCTTCCTGACTCTGTAGGTATACAGAAAAAATACCTAACGCTTGGATTGGACGTATTCCTCATCTGTTTCCAAATATGGTAGCTTATCCAAGGCAGATTGACCAGTCGCAAGGCTCATTGTTCTGCGTGGCTCAGATAAGAGGTACAAGGATTTTTTAACTACTTTGTGCACAGTTTCCTTCCTTCATAAGCTTAGCTGTATTACTGAGTTTGTGTATTGAACACCAATCCATAAAACTGATATATCAATAGATACATATATGGTAAGCAGAATATAGCACTGTGGCCTAGTGGTTAGCTTGTTAGTGCTGCGTAATGACTCAGGAGCCTTTCACCAAAGCGGTCGCTGCGAGTTCAAATCCAGGTCATGCTGGCTTCCTTTTCAGTGATACATAAGAAGGTCTCCCAGCAAACGGCGGAAGGTCAAGGGTTTCCTCTGGGCTCTGCCCAGTTTCTTCCCACCAATTCCTACAATGAAATGAATAAATAAATAGTGCAGCTACAAGATAAATACTCATAAAATTCTTAGAAATGCACAATATGTTGTACAAATAATGATTCATTTTCAAAGGCCTCTGTGTTAACTTTAATTTCTCCCCCATTTTTTTGTCTTTTTAAGGATTCAGATCGGATAATTGCAACCGCAACCAAAAGAAGCGGGAATGCTCTTGAAGCTAGATTGGATGTGTTTGATGCGCGGAAAAATGACAGTGGTGAATACAGATGTGTTGTTGAAACACTTGCCCCCAAATACAGCTTTAAAAAAATATACATCCGTGTTTATGGTGAGTACATTTTGGTGTGTGCATGTGTGAACTCCCAAGCTAGTGTCAGACCTGTAGGTTAGACAAGGAAAGTTTAGATAAGTCACACCAAAGCAAACAGAAGGTAAAAAAATGCATATATATTGGTCAGACAAAAGGTTAGATCAGACAAAATGCGCATAGGTCAGGCAAATCAAGCTTATATATAGATCAGGTTAAAACAAGTTTTACATGGTGATCAAAGAAAAACAAACTTCGTTCAGACAAAAGCTGCCCCAAATCCCTTACTCTTAGAGATTTCTCTGATTTGTTGAGACTAGAAAAGTTAAAGTATAAGCAGCACTAATATTGAAAAATACTGTGTGTCATCTGTTTTAGTTTTGACAGCATCATTTTGTACATGTAGTAGGGCAACACTATCTGTCAACGGTAAAGAATCAATCATCAACAACAACAACAAAATAAATGGATTGGAAGTTACTCAAAGGCCAGTTTATGTACAAAATTACACCCGAATCCGTGCCTAGCTTTTTCCGTAAATCCACTGTCCAAAAGACATCTAACAATCTCTTCTAAAAGTCATCACCAACATGTGGGCTCTGTTAGTGCCATAACCATTGCATACTCTGTCAGTGTCATAACCAATATTTATTTATTTATTTCATTGGTGATAATTATATATGGAATCATACACCCACATTTCAGTTTTTTTATCTGCTCACAGTGATGAAAATACTGTTACGATGTATTAGCTACTTCAGTGACCCAAGATGTTAAAATATGAGGAAGGGGGGAATTATTTTTCCTGTTTGGTTGGGTTAATGGTACACCTATGAGCTAGGAAGTTGCCTCATTTTCACATTTTCTCCGTTGTCATATATGTGTAGCAATAAACATTGGAGCTCCCAATTTGACTTGGCGCGTAACGGGTGTTCAAAAATTTTGACAGTAGTGTTATTTAAATGATTATGATGCATGTAGTGTTGGCAGATTCCTTGCATGTGTACTTGTGCAGGCAGACATGCTGTTACAGCAGATTGCAGTTTTCGGATAAGGCTTTAGGCTTAGAATATAGTCTTTGGTGGGAGGAAGCAGGCATGGTTTTTAATTTATGTATTTGATTGGAGTTTTACGCCGTGCTCGGCGATCAGCGTTATTGTGGGAGGAAATCAGGCTTGCGAACCCACATCCATGCACAGGTTGATGGCAGATGACATGAGTTTAAGACATTTTCCCTAGATCAGTGTAAAAGATTCTGGAACTATCAGTAACCGTATGTGCATACATTTGTAAATGGATTTTAAATGCTTTTCCTGTCCATGGTATTTCAGATGAGCCAGTGGTTACTCTAACACCAGTACAGGATGTTGTTACCAGTGTGCGGGGAAGGAAAGTGGAAATGAGTGTGAATGTGTTTGTTGTAGCAGACGGTCCAGTCACCTGTAAATGGTACAAAGATGGACACGAAATCCACTCTGATGACCCTGTCTTCACATTGAAAAAGTGAGTGAGTAAAATGCACATTGCAGTGCATAAAGAGAGGTTCTGAAAATAATTGGATCAGTTTTTTGTTTTGGGCGAATCTCATTTGTTGTTTCCTTTTATAGATGGTATAAAGTAAATGGAGCATCGAGAGAAGATTAAAAAAAAAGTCATTAAATGGTGATTTAAATGTGTATTAGTATTTTGTTCAAGGTCACATTTGGAGCGGTTGTGTTATAATGTGAATGCAATGGTATTTTGTTCAGGGTCACATATGACTCAATTGTGTGATAGTAAGGATTTGTAGTATTATTTTTTTCACAGTCAAATGTAATCCAATTGTTTTATACATGTAATGTAGCTGTAAAAGTATTTTGTACAGTCACATGCCACATCACCCAATTGTTTTATACATGTAATGTAGATGTAATAGTATTTTGTACAGTCACATGCCACATGGCCCAATTGTTTCATGACTTGGATGTGTAATAGTATTGTGTTTGAAGTCACACTTGATCCGTGTGTTCATGTGGATATTTTGCATTGTTTTGTTGCATTGCAGTCCCACAAATGTGTGCAAGAATGGGGAGATGTCCCTGATTGTGAATGATGTGACACTAGATGAGGCAGGTGTCTACACGCTGCTTGCTCAGCTCAACAACAAGAACTTCACCTCCGCAGACATGGAGCTCCTGGTCTATGGTAAGGCATGAACTTTAGGCCATCCTTACAAAATTCTTTGTTACGCATATCTCAATTGTATCAGAACTTTGTACTTGATGTATTGATATCAGATTTTGTATTTTACTTCCTTGTCATGATAATTGCTTAGGATTGCCTAGGTGTGGCCGTACATGCATCCATTCATTCAGATTTTCTATTTTTCCACCCAATGTCTCAGTTCAAACCTGACGGATTGATCTTAGATTTGGTATGTAACTTTCTTGGGAATATTTTCTGTAGTTCCTTTGGGATAAATCTGAATTAAAACAGGCATTGCTTACAGTACACCTGTTTACTTTTTTGCGTAGTTTAGTTTTCTCTGCACCGTTGGACGTATCTTGAGATTCTGAAAACTTCTTATCATATCTAACCGGCCCGATAGCTCAGTTGGAAGAGCGTCCGCTTCAGGGACGGTAGATCCAGGGTCAATCCTGAGGTGGGTCACACCTACATTTAAGACTCTTAAAAGAGGGAGTGGTGACTTCCCTTGGTGTTCAGCGTTAAGGGGATAGTACGACTGGTTGACCCGTATCAGTGTAATGGCTCAGTTGGGGTGGCTTACTTGCCTTCGGTAAGGCGTCTCAGTGAAGCAGCGCTTTATAAAAGAGTGGTGGAAATCCATCCTGCAACAATTAGGCACATCACTTGCACTCCTTGATCGTCATATGATTGAAAAATTGTTACATACGACGTTAAACCCCAAGATCACTCACTCACTCACTCTCTCTTATTACATCTGAAAACCTGTTGTTATGTCTTATCATTTCTGTTTCTTCGTCCAACAGCTGGTTCTCTTCTTACTAATATTTAATTGTTTTTAATTTAACCAGCATTTAATTGCTGGTCTACTCGGCATTTTAATGACGCTGTGTTTTACATGCATCTGTTTACAGTTGGAGGAGAGGTAGAGATCTCTGTACCCGAAACAGCGCCTTATTACCCTGTGGACCAAAATAGCAGCTTAGTTTGTAAAGGGTCCGGTATACCTCCACCTAACTTAAGCTGGAGCTGGCAGCCCTGTGACTACCCTGACTGCTCAGTGATGAAGACTGCTTGGGTTAATGAAGACCAGCTTGATTGGCCTAATAATAGTGTGACGATAACAAACACAACACACACAAAGACTTTGCAGATCCTACCACAAAGTTCTGGATTCTTCAGATGCACTGCCAGAAACGAAATCGGCACCTCCAGCAGTTCGGTCCAGGTTATTCTGTCTGGTAGGTGCGACATAAAGAGTACATGTACATCTATCTACATTAAGAACGAAGAAAGAAATTGATACTGCATGTACTGTAAGTCTCCAACCTTTTCAACCACTAAAGCACTTTTTTCAGTGAAATTTATGCATAGTTATTATGAAATGAAATATTATGAAAAATATTATGAAGTAGTTATAAATGAAATGCTAAAACTGATTTGTTTGTGTCATTAAATATGCAACTTCATAAATGTGGGCAAATTATTTCTCTACACCCCTTTGTTCTCTCAGAGTGATGTTAGTTGCAGAGGTAGTTGTAAACGTTGAAGAATTGGGTTATACATATATGTTTAGGTTATTCTCTACTGGCTGTTTTGTTTTCTGCAGTGTGTAGATCTTATATAACGTATGCTACTCAGCAGTTTTGCATGTACGATATGGCCAAATGATATGGTTGGTGCCAGCTTTGTATTTAGAATCAGGCTTAATTCCATGCTGGCTGAGAATTACACGTATGGTTCTTTAAAACTGCAAAAAACAAAAAAAAAACATTGGCATAAGGCAAGTTGATGGACCTTGAAAACTGGCTCACCCAGTCTATACACTGTGCTGTGTATCAGAATACTGCATCATGTCTTCAGCATGGCATTCCAGTGAGGCAGCACCATACATTTGTCAGCTTTGGGAACATAGTGCTACATTGAGATAAAATGTTGATGTTGAAAGCATACATGTGCATGTACATAATGTTGAAAGGGTCAGTAAGTCCCAAATAAATGAACAAACCATTTCAGTTACATGGATCATTTAGCAGTTAATTTCTTTTACTAATTTTTAATTCTGTCTTAAAGACCTTAAGTGAGAAGAGAGAAGGAAGAAATGCAATACAAGGAAGAAGTATGTGTCTTTCCAAGAACACCTATTTCATAGTGCTCTGGGTTTGTCACTCTGTAGGTAGAAAACATCGTTATAGCATAATATATGTACTTTTGATGCTTGTACCTGTAATGTACACATTGGCTTAGCAGTTAAATTAGACTGTGATTTGCTGAGTTAATTGGCCGTGTTTCCTCTTGGTTGTTGCAGAGAATGAGCGTGGGTTCTGGGCTGAATTAAGCCCTTCTGAGACAGTGGAAGGAGACCAGGTCCTCATACAGTGTGGAGCCAATATGTGGATATATAAGCGTGTGGAAATCCTAGACGCCATTTCCCAGACATCAACCAGCCACACAGTACAAAAGTAAGTTTCAATAGAACCATGCAGTGTGCAGTTCCCTTAACAAAATTCCTTATCAAGGCCATTCCTAGAGTCTCTGCGGTTCTGGAAAAAGTTTGGGCTTCCAAACTGTTGGCCGCCCAAACTAAATGAGCTGTATTACAACTAACAAGTAAATTAAATAAAAATATAAATGGTTTACCATTAAAAAGTTAAGTTTTCATATAAATGTCTTTCATTCACAGACTTAAAAGCTGTTGGAAAACCTATTTTTGTGTTGTATTTTTTCGGATTTCTTTATGCACAGTCACAGCCTCACCATTAAAGTTTGGGACCAGAACCTTTACTGTTTTTGTAGATATGGCCTCGCTTGTGTAAGATTCGTGTTAAAGAGTGGACTGGCTGTTGTTTATAATATGTAATGACGTCGCATGGACACACCCTCTGTGATCTTTCCATAGGCCTGGCTACATCCTCTCTACACTGTGCAATTTGGATGTAAAATTTTTGATGTGCACAGATATTGCACTGTTACATCTGTGAAGTGTTTGCTTGATCTCGGTTAGATCTGAGATCTGTTTCAATAAACACTGCTTAACTTTCAGAAATAGAAATCTGGGCGCAGTTTCACAAAGATGTAGTACGTGTACAGTAATTGCACATAGAGAACAATGGTACGGTAATAGTAACGTACAAAAATACCATACGACAAATGTACAGTACAAAGATGGCGTAAGCGGCTTTGTGAAACTGGGCCCTGTGCTCTTCTTTTCACTAATATTTTCAACATTTCAAAGCTTTATGCTAGATGTTTCCTTTAATTCTTGCAGTAATTCAGACTTCATATCACCAAGTAACTTGTGACTAATAAAGACCACAAGGTCACAGCACAAATGTACCAGGTGTGTTGACAGAAAGCCCAACTTCACCTCATAGGCATTTTGAGGCGGCCAAACTCGGTATCGCCTGGGAAGAGATAAATTCATGGGATGCTTGGATTGAGATGTATACCATTGAAATGGTGATTGACAACTTGTCTGGAAGTCTTTATTTTATTGTTTGTTGAAATAATGAGTATAAGGAACTATTAATCTTGATTTTGACAACAGCAGCCAAGCCCACCCTAGCAGTGGAGACGCAGGATTCAGGTATAGCAATTTGCCAAATTCAGGTGCTGTCTGAGTGGCTGCATCAGTTACTTTTGTGTTAATTGCAATGTTATGGTCTTTGTTACTCCCGCTTATTGGGGTGATATGAATTCAGAAGTACTTTAAAATGATGGGAAACTTGTGTTAATCGTGTACAACTTTGAGGACAGCGGCGGCTATAGGACTGAGTTCCAGTGGCTGGAACGACTCGGAGCAGTTAGTGTGGACGGTATACTGGGAATATGCCTAACCAGTCTCAGACCTAGGTCTCCATAAAAGTAGGGGATTTTGTCTCAGTCAAAAGCTTAGGAATTTGTCCCATTGAATCCTGTTATTTTTTTACACATGGAAGCTGTTCTCTGGTATTATTTACATGTGTGTCATATCTTTTCTCTTATTTCTCAGGGGCGAGTATTCGTGGTTTGCTGAGAAAAAGTTTGAAAACATTAAGATTTCAGACAGCGGTTATTTCCAATGCATAGGTCACAACTGGAACGGTTCAACCACTGTGAGGAACATCACTCTTCAAGTCCTAGGTTAGATTTCATTGAAACGTTTACACATACATTTGTTATTTGTAGCCAGTAAGCTACATAATTTCAAAGTGGTTAGTATTTATATGGTTGTGATTCAGTATGGGCTATAACCTATTTATTAGCCACCAGTTCAAGTCCAGCTCATGCTGGCTTCCTCTCCGGCCGTATGTGGGAAGGTCTGCCAGCAACCTGCGGATGATCGTGGGTTTCCCCCGAGCTGTGCCCGGTTTCCTCCTACCATAATGCTGGCCGCCGCCGTATAAGTGAAATACTTTTGAGTACAGCGTAAAACACCAATCAAATAAATAAATAAATTAACCACCAAACCTCAATCACTTCAACTCGGGAGCAATAGCCATTCATCGAAAAACAAAAATTTAAGACAGTAAAATATTTTCACTAGTTTGGGTGTCCAAACTAGTCGTGATGGAGACAAGTCTTTATTACATCCAAACTAATTGATTTGCTTTGTTGGGAATTGTCCTTCAGCTCCTTCATGAAAATGTCTTGGAAGGGAGTTAAAACCGTTTTCTTAGATCAGGCACTGCTAAGGTAACAATGAAATGCGGTGCATGTTCAGAATATTGGTTCAGGTGTACAAGCATAGATAAGATCATGGAAGAGGAGAGGATAAACCTATTCTGTCGAGTAAAAGAAAGTTTGTTGTTTTCTCACAGCTGCTGTGCATCCCTCATTTATACAGTCTGTGGAAGGTAAGGTCTTCGCTGCCAAGGGGTCCTCAGTAACCCTGCAATGTCTGGCAAAAGGAAGACCTCGACCCACAGTGCAGTGGTTAAAAGACGGTGAGCCTATCCCAGATTCTAATTTCACAGATGTGTACATCACTGAAGACCAAAGAAGGTAAGGTTGAGTTGTGTATTGTTTCACTAGTCAGTAGATGTACAAGTATTTGTCACTGAAGTATCAGGTATCTCACAATGAAGACATTTACATCTGATTATTACATTTACCAGTCGGATGAAAATGCAAATATTGTTCCGTTCTTGGGCATAAAAGCAAATGACCTGTTTCACAAACCATGGTCATGACAAATCAACCCCCTCAGCAATTCCTGTTGGAGCTAATTACTTCAGTGGCCAAATATGCCATATTTTAGTAAGTGTGTATAATTGTGTGAATCTTAGACCTAGACATTTTGTAAGTCACCATTATCTGGCAATTTGTCACCATTGCCAGATAAGCCTACAACGCATATTACCTAACAGAGTACTGCCCCTTTGACTGATTGACCTTGTGGTTTTGTACAGTTTAATAGCTGTGGCAGAGGTTTGGCCTCTACGAGCGCCTTTTAGTTATCCAAGGATATGGTCCTAGCACTGGTTAGCTGATGTGGATGGGTGGTATGTCTTACCCGGTGTCGTTGGCATGGCATTTGTAGTTTCAAATGTAGGTAGCACTATTGATACAACTAAGTTACAATTGATAGGTGATGTATCAGAAGAAATGTTGAAAGTGACATGAAAATGTTAGCAGACAAACAAGCTAACATGTCACAGTTGTTCTAATTGTGCTTTCAGGTTTACTATCAAGTCAGCAGATGAAAGCACAGTGGGCTTGTATTCCTGTTATGCTGAGAACAGACTGGGTCACGTAGTGGGGAACATCTCTGTGGTTCTTAGTGGTAAGTCACAGCCTGTATATAAGTGGTAAGTCACAGGATGTATATAAGTGGTAAGTGACCAGCTGTATATAAGCGGTAAGTCACATTCTGCATGTAAGTGGTAAGTCACAGGCGGTATATAAGTGGTAAGTCATAGTCTGTATATAAGTGGTAAGTCACAGGATGTATATAAGTGGTAAGTCACCAGTTGTTTATAAGTCACATTCTGCATGTAAGTGGTAAGTCACAGGCCATATATAAGTGGTAATTCACAGTCTGTATATAAATGGTAAGTCAGTCTCTGTCACAGTGTGTAAATAAGTGGTAAGTCACAAGATCTACATGTTTATAAGTGGTAAGTCACAGCGTGTATAGAAGAGGTAACTCACAGTCTGTATATAAGTGGTAAGTCACAGTCTGTATATAAGTGGTAAGTCACAGTCTGTATATAAGCTATATATAAGTGGTAAGTCAGTCTGTATATAAGTGGTAAGTCACAGGCTGTATGTAAGTGGTAAGTCACAAGCTCTGCATGTATATAAGTAGTAAGTCACAGGCTGTATATAAGTGGTAAGTCACAGGCTGTATGTAAGTGGGAAGTCACAAGCTCTACATGTATATAAGTGGTAAGTCACAGTCTGTATATAAGTGGTAAGTCACAGGCTGTATGTAAGGGGTAAGTCACAGGGTGTTTATACATGTAAATGGTAAGTCACAGTCTGTATATAAGTGGTCAGTCACCAACTGTATGTAAGTGGTAAGTCACCAGCTGTTTATAAGTGATAAGTCACCAGCTCTATGTAAGTGGTATTAAAGTCATAGGCTATATGGGTTTAATGTTAAGAGTCATTTATAGTCTGTGCATTAATAATGTCAAAGTAACAATCAGTGGGGAAGTTTGTAGTCTTTTATCACTGAAGGTAAACAAAGTGTCCCATTGTACCATGTGTGCTATTGTAGCATGTGTCCTTACCATGTGACCTATTGTACCATGTGTCCTTACATGTGTGCTATTGTACCATGTGTTCTTACCATGTGTGCTATTGTACCATGTGTCCCTAACATGTGTCCTTACCATGTGAACTGAAGTAGTTACTGAAGAAAAGCATCACAGTTTGTGCTTCCAAAACACAGTGAGACAGGTGATTAATGTCAACGAAAGTTGATCAGTCAACCATCAAGTTACATTGCAAACATGCTTATGGTTTTACTCTGTACAAACAGAATCCTGAGTGTATTTTGTTTTTCTCGCTCAGATGGGATGTATCTGGATTCAATCGTGGGTCAAGCTGAGATTGGGATTATTGTTGCCATCCTGCTGGCTGCTGTTCTCATCAGCGTTCTTGTCATATTCTTACTGCGTCAGAAGCTTCAGAGAAACACGGTCAGAATTACCTTCTTGTAGATACTGTTGACATACTTTCAGAAACAGATTCTTGTAATACCTTGGATATAAGCAGGGCATGTTCTGGAGATCTTTTGATTCCAGTTTCTATTTTTTGTATGTTTTAGATGCACACAAGCTTTTCTCCCAGGTTTTATCAATTCAGGAATCAGACATATTACTGATGAAGGCATTTTATCTTAAAGTTAAAATATCATATTTTATGCGTCCGTATGTGGGAAGGTCTGCCAGCAACCTGCGGATGGTTGTGGGTTTCCCCAAGCCCGGTTTCCTCCCACCATAATGCTGGCAATCAACGTACAAGTAAAATATCATTTGTATGGCATAAAACACCAATCAAATAAATCAGAAATAAATTATATTTTATGTATATATATATATATATATATATATGCCTTATACATTGTAAATTCATACCTATTTTCCATTATTACTGAAGTACCCAATATATTTTTAAAGTCGCTGTGAGTTCAAGTCCAGCACATGCTGGCCTCCTCACCGGCTGTATGTGGGAATGTCTTCCAGTAACCTGCGGATGGTCGTGGGTTTCCCCCGGGCCCTGCCCGGTTTCCCCCCACCATAATGCTGGCCACCGTCGTAGAAGTGAAATATTCTTAAGTACAGCGTAAAGCACCAATCAATCAAATAAATATATATTAAAATCATGCATTCGAAAAGAAAAAAAAGGCTTTAATGTAGGGGCCTCCATGGCCTGGTTTTTAGCATGTTAGCACAGCTAATTAATGACCCAGGGGCCTCTTACCAATGCAGTCGCTGTGACTTCCAGTCCATTTCATACTGGCTTTCCTCTACGTGGGAAGGTCTGGTCGTGGATTTCCCCAGGCTCTGCTTGACTTCCTCCCACCATAAGGATTGGCGGCTGAGTGAAATATCTTTGAGTACGAGATAAAACACCAACCAAATAAATAAATCATAGACGTATATTTGGTAATGTCAGGTTGTGGAAGAAAGACATGGAAGAATTCTTAAGGAATATTTGGAATGGCATGAAATTTGTAGTTTGAGAAATGTCATGGAATCAAGTAAAAGATGCTGTCATTTCTTTCTTTCATAGATTTACAGTATGCAATCATTTATTTGCGTTTTTTGATTTTCAGTTGAAAGACTTGGAAAACTTCCTGAAAGCCCCAAAAGGAGAGTACAACCCAGACATTCCAGTTTCAGAACAAGCCGAGTCTTTGCCGTATGACGCCAAGTGGGAGTTCCCAAAGGAAAGACTCAGGCTGGGTATTGGATTATGTCAAAATTATTTCCGCACAAGAAGCTTGTGTACTGCACATGTGATAAGTCAGGTTTAAAAGGCTAGTGTGAGGTGGGAGTGGCAAGAGGGATGAGTGCACAACACATTGCCAAGTTTCAGTGAAATTTTCTGTACTAATTTGCATTTTATAATGTTCAGGCGATCATTTGTTCTATTGTTGGCAAGTGGGATACAGAAGTGCATATATTTACATGTAGGCACTTATTAGCATCTAGGGGGCCTCCATGGCAAAGTTGGTTAGTGCGCTAGCACAGCGTAATGACCCAGGAGTCTCTCACCAATGCAGTCATTGTGAGTTCAAGTCCAGCTCATGTTGGCTTCCTCTCCAACCGTAAGTGGGAAGGTCTGTCAGCAACCTGCAGATGGTCGTGGGTTTCCCCCGGGCTCTGTCAGGTTTCTTCCCACCATTATGCTGGCCGCCATCATTTAAGTGAAATGTTTTTGAGTACGGCGTAAAACACCAATCAGATAAATAAATATTAGCATCTACATGTACATCTTGAGAAAAAAAAATCTGCGCCATACATGTATCAACATCAAATAACAGTCACTGTAACAAAATTTTGTAGAAGTAATTTTCAGAGAGCTCTGAGCACTTTTTTTTTTGCAGCTAAAGTGGACATTCATGTTGTTGAAATAGAGTACAATGTACTACACCAAATAATCTGATAAATAAATAAATAAATACTATACCCTGCTGTTTTCTTTGATCAGGCACAGTGATTGGTCAGGGAGCATTTGGACGTGTGCTGAAGGCAGAGGCCATTGGGATTGTGGAACACATTGATGTAACACCTGTAGCTGTTAAGATGGTTAGAGGTAAGCTGTTTCTGCAAGTACTGTAAGTGGAGAATTGGTTAGGATGCCCATTTGGAAATGCGGTAATAGCCATACTCCTTACAGCGAATGTATCGCTCTCTCCACTTCCTTTACAACCCTGCCATCATTGGACAGGCTTGACCTGGGTGCCTGTGTGTTGCATGAAGACTTGTTTAGGCATACATGTGGCCTCACCACTGGTGTCCTGAGGCAGAACTATTTAATCAGCATTTATCAATAAAATTATTTTAAGTGGTGTTAAAATCAAGTTGTGCATGCTTCATTTAAAGAGAATACTTGTGTATGAAGTATTAGCAGAACCAAAGAATGAGACATCACTTCCTGCCTCCTCACCGTGACCCCGGTGACCTCAGTATTTTTCAAGATTTCTATTCAAAATTTGCTAGTGGTGACAGTGATGTAAAGCGAACAGTATGTAACGGTGCATGCACTGTCAAGAGGACAAGTGATAGTAACTGGATTTGAACCTGTCCCTCCATATTTGCATCTCAAAGTCGATGATTTCTCAAAAACTGTTAAAATTTCCAAATTTAATACGCATATTTTATCATTATGGGCGTGACCTGATTAAATTTTTAACTTTTTTCTCTGTTTCCTTAATTACTTTCTGACCGGTGCTGTCAGACCATCATCAGTCAGTTTTACAAACTCTTTGTGTTTTTTTGAAAACGGTGCATCGGGTTGAATGGAAACTTGGTACATGACTTCATCATGACAAGGTAGATTGAGTTCAAGTTTCAAGCTGCGTTTTCCATTTTCAACAAAATTATTGCCATTTTTGTTCCGTTCTGGAATTATGGGATGTATGGTGTTTAACTCCCATCACATGACACATGTCTGGTAGGAAGTAACCAGATGATGATTGCTCATTTTTCGTCTCGTGTCAGACTGCACAGACAGGGAGCAGATGATCTCTCTGATGTCAGAGTTGAAGATCCTGATTCACGTGGGACAACACCTGAACATCGTTAACCTGCTAGGAGCTGTCACCAAGGACATCAGGAGAGGTGAGAGATAGTGGTTATAGTGAAGAGATCAGTAAACTTGTAATCAGCAGTTATGACGGGTACAGTGAGATCCATGTACTTTAAACCGTATTTTCCCTTAAGTTGGCCATGTAAAAATGCCTTAAATTGATACCTTTCAGGCCAACACAGGTTCTTTTGATAAGAAATTAGTCGTATTTTTTTATTTATGTGGCCCTTTAAGTTGGATGAATCCCTCAGAATTAAGGGAAAAGTGTGATTCGAAAATTGCTGATCTTTACATGAAATACAGCTCAGTTCGCACTGCAGTGACATAATGGTGTGCCTGCCTTGTATACTGTAGACCCGGGATTCAATCTTGAATCAAGTCATGCCTGTTAAAGACTTTGGAAATCTTGGCACTACATGTACCCCTCTTCATAGTGATCGGCACGAGAGGACTGGTCAGACTGGTGTCAGTATTTCGCGTCAGGTTCGGGCATTGTGACAAAGGGCAAAGGTTGATGTCTGACTTAGCACTTCCATTTCATCAACATTCCACATGCATCATGTATTATAAACCTGACAGTTGCATGTGAATATGAATATTATTACATATGAATAAGTAAAGGGTTTAGCACCCTTTAGATAAATACATGTAATATAAGGTCAGCAACCTACTTGTATTTTACAGATGTTATCACGTTGCCTAAATCAGAATGAAAATCATAGGCAAATGGTAATTTCTTTCTTACCACAAATGATTGTAATGTGGTACATGGAGACATGAGTTGTGGTAATCTTAAACCTAAAATGTCATTGTGCAGTAACTCCAACATACGTCAATATGGGTATGGTGAAAATATGCAGTTTTCACTAAAAGAGCACTGCAGTACTGATGATTGCCTATAAATTAGGATTTAATTGAATAGCAGAAGATGATCCCAGCTTTTTGACAGCCCCCTTTTAAAAATACCCAGTGTGCCTTATGTATGGTGTGCTTATATGTATATGTACCAGTCTGAAAGTTGATCTGGCTTTGTCAGGGCCTCCGTGGCTCAGTTGGTTAGCTCGCTAGCGCAGCGTAATGACCCAGGAGTCTCTCACCAATGCGGTCGCTGTGAGTTAAAGTCCAGCTCATGCTGGCTTCCTCTCCGTCTGTACGTGGGCAAACTGCGGATGGTTGTGGGTTTCCCCCAGGCTGTGCCCGGTTTCCACCCACCATAAAGCTGGCCACTGTTGTATAAGTGAAATATTCTTGAGTACGGCGTAAACACCAATCAAATAAATAAATAAATCTAGCTTTGTCTCTTGTTGTTTGTGTATACAGGTGAGTTATATGTTATTGTGGAGTACTGCCCCTTTGGTGACATTGTGTCTTCTTGTTTGTGTGTACAGGTGAGCTATATGTTATCGTGGAGTACTGCCCCTTTGGTAACATGAGAAACTACTTGCTGAAGCACAAGGATAGTTTCAAGGACACGATGGAGGACTACCGCGACCCAGTGATAGAGAAGCGACGCGAGGCCAACCGTGATTCCACACAGCCGTACTACATGAACAAGGCTGAGCCGTACTCAGGTAGCCACCTGGTGGGCCCAGCACTCACTACCAAGAACCTTGTGTGCTTTGCATTCCAAGTGGCTCGAGGTATGGAGTACCTGGCCTCCAGAAAGGTAAGTAACTCATAATTTCAGAAAAAGGATCTTGTATTCTGTCACTGATGTTCTTTCAGTAGAAATCAAAAATATATTAAAGGTGAACTGCAACGGTTTTGATCTGAAACTGAAAGTTACTAAAGTTAATACACAGTGATGATTGTGTTATATATTGTTTTGTGTGTGTGTATGGTCAGACTTGTGGCCAGAAATATATCACACAGATGTGGACAGTCCCTAATTTTCTCATAATGCCATGGATTGTTCCCCTTGGATTTTGGAACATCATGGCATTAAAGTGGCCCTGGTTTATTCAGCTGAAGGTGAATAGCGGCACAAGAAACTCTTCTTTTTTGTAACATGAAAACTAGGCATCATGAATGATATGATGTTCTAAAAGTCAAATGGGTTTAAACTTTTTTTCAAACTTTGAATTACCTTGAAAAGTCATAGGTTAAGATTAAACATAAATTAATAATGAATTGTCATTACTAAGAAAACGTATGTATACATACAATAACAGCAGAATGAACATATTCTTTGTTGTAGTATATTCATCGTGATCTGGCAGCTAGAAATGTATTGATAGCAGAAGACAACATTGTGAAGATCTGTGATTTTGGATTGGCTAAGGAATGTTACCGTACAGAAGAGTACCACAAGAAAGGAGATGTGAGTGATATAAGGACACGTGCTAATGTCACAATGAAACTGTTGCGGTTTTTCATGTTATTGAAAGTATACTCTTTTAAAAATAGTTATAGGACAGTTATATTTTCTCTTTTTCCTTTTCGCTAGTAGAAAATGGTAGCAAAACACATACACGTACCTGTGATGAAATGGCATCTGATCCACAGAGCCTTTGTTTGCTACCAACTGTCCACAGAGCCTTTATTTGCTACCAACTGTCCTCAGAGCCTTTATTTGCTACCAACTGTCCATAGAGCCTTTATTTGCTACTAACTGTCCACAGAACCTTTATTTGCTACTAACTGTCCACAGAGCCTTTATTTGCTACCAACTGTCCACAGAGCCTTTATTTGCTACTAACTGTCCACAGAGCCTTTATTTTCTACTAATTGTCCACAGAGCCTTTATTTGCTACTAACTGTCCTACATAACAGCTCACCAGACTATACTTCAGGATCAAAATATTTGTCTGATCTGCTGATTTTAAGGGAAATATGGATTTTCAGTGTATCTAATCTTTGATCAACATGGTAAAAAGTATTTGTTTTAATAATAGGAGTTAGCTAGTAGGAGGAATTTCAGCTGATTTTGATGGCAAATATTTTCTTCCCTGAATCCAGCTAGATCTGAATTTGAGTGAATACCATGACTAAGTAAATGCATTGCCATCTAATGTTTGTTGTTCTTCAGGGCCCTGTACCAGTGAAGTGGATGGCAATAGAATCTCTTACTCACAGACTGTATACCACGAAGAGTGATGTGTAAGCTACCATAATTCATCAACTTTTTAATATGATTCTGTAGATAATATGCTGTCAGAATATACTTGAGCAAACATCTTGCAAATACCTTGCAAAAAAAAAGATTACAGTATTGAGTTCTAGTCTATTAACATGATGTAGACTGATTTTTAAAATTGTTAAAACGGTGCATGAATTCAGAGAGAAACATTAAGACTGATTGTTTAAATTGTTAAAATGGTACAACACTTCAGAGAGTAACATCATTTAGACTGATTGTTTAAATTGTTAAAATGGTACAACAGTTCAGAGAGAAACATCAGTTCAGAGAGAAACATCATTTAGATTGATTGTTTAAATTTATGTAGATATTTATTTATTTATTGACTTAGTTATACAGTTTCTCCCTTTTTTTCTACCACGTGAGGAGTTGACTGTTGAAAAGTGTTTTCATGTCAACACTGTATTTGAAGAACTGCGTTACTTTGAACTTTGAAGAGTTTGAAATAAGCCAAACCTGAAATAAGCCAAATGTGAAATAAACCTGAAATAAGCCAAACCTGAAATAAGCCAAATCTGTGTATTTTGATTATCAATACCATGCCCTATAGCACTGCTTGCTGGTCAATGTGCCCTGACAGGCATATCTTGAAGATTTGATGCTCTTGTTTATTACTATTCCTTTGGCAATTTGCAGGTGGTCTTATGGGGTACTTTTGTGGGAGTTATTTACACTTGGTAAGTTAGTACTCAATTACCTTTCAAACAGGAGCAAACACTCAGTGTCAAATTAACCACATCGTGAGCAACTTTTTGTAAGCATGATGTACTTACAGTCAGATTAAACATCTTCCTGAGACTAATGTAAAGTTTATCTGATCTGTGAAAACAGCGATGTTGGCCAGTTGTTTTGTGGAATACTTTTTCTGTAGAAGTACATATTGTAAAATGTCAATTTTGTGATGTATTTAATATTTCCCAACCAGCATAACTAATTTTTTTTGGCTCTTTCTTTTGAATAATACATCAGCTTTTCCATTTGAGATTGCTTAGTTGAATGTTTTTGTTTTTATTTTATTCTTGAATTAATGTATGTAAATAACTCTAAATGGACCACCTCAAATATAGCACCAACCTCTGAAATTCTTTCTTGAACATGTAAGTCTCACTCTAAAGCCTAATTTCACCTTAATACATGAGTTTCACACCTGTCTCAGGTGGAAACCCTTACCCTGGCATGGAGATCAACGAGTCTTTCATCATGAAACTGAAGAATGGCTACAGAATGGAGAAACCACCTTTTGCTTCTGACGAGATGTATGTATGGGTGGACAGCATATTTTAGCTCTGTGATGCATGTGGAATGAGTGCCTGATTCTGGTCTTACACCACTTTAGAGGTATTTCGGCCATATCGTGGTGAAATGTGTGGAGATATGGAATATGGTAAAATGTTTGGAAAACTTGTCTTTCCAGTTGTCAGATTCTTTCTTTTTTTTTTTGTACCAGTCACAGGTGTCAAGTTCAGACTCTTTTATTCAGCAAAGGCAATAAAAGTCCTATCGTATCATGTGACCTGTCAAAAATGTTATGCATCTGATCATATTCATTACAACATATGCATCTGAAAATTTGTTTATTCATTTATTTAATTGGTGTTTTACACTGTATTCAAGAATATTTCACTCATATAATGGTGGGGGCCTCCATGGCTCAGTTGGTTAGCGCGCTAGCGCAGCGTAATGACCCAGGAGTCTCTCACCAATGCGGTGGCTGTGAGTTCAAGTCCAGCTCATGCTGGCTTCCTCTCCGGCCGTATGTGGGAAGGCCTGCAGCAACCTGCGGATGGTTGTGGGTTTCCCCCCGGGCTGTGCCCGGTTTCCACCCACCATAATGCTGGCCGCAGTTGTATAAGTGAAATATTTTTGAGTACGGCGTAAAACACCAATCAAATAAATAAATAAATAAATAACATATAATGGTGGCCAGCATTATAATGGGAGGAAACCTGACAGAACTGCGACAAACCCACGACCATCAGCAGGCTGCTGCAAGACCTTCCCACTTACCGCCGGAGTGGAAGCCAGCAAGAGCTGGACTTGAACACCAATCAAATAAGAGGTGGCATGCTAACCACGGAGGCCCCCGTCAGAAAAAGGTTTCACAAATAGCTATTTAGAGTAGACAAACATGAAGGAAATTGAGGAGCTGAAAATTTGTGAAATTTATAAGAACCTTTGGGAAAGAGGTGTAATAAGTACATCTGAAACACTGTGAGACAGGTGATTGGTAAATTAATGTCAACAAAGGTTGTCTATCATTTTTGACAAGTCACATGATACTGTAGGACCGTTTTTAACTTTAGCAACATAAGAGTGTAAACTGGAAACTTTCCTATTGATTGGGAACATATAATGGGGATAGGCCTCACTGTCTGAAAAGTTTTAGAAAAGCTACATGTACACACCCTTTTACCCCCACAAATTTATGTTGAACATTTGTCACCTTGAGCTCACTGTGTGTGTGCTGGTCCTCATCGGTACAGGGTAATTAGTGTGTACGAAACTCGATGTTTGTATTCCTCCTTTAGGTACAAAGTAATCATGAGTTGTTGGAACATGGACGCTGATGCCAGGCCTGGTTTTGATGAGCTGGTCACTATGATGGGAGAATTCCTGGAGGAAAATGTGAAACAGGTAATTTAAAAATGCAGTTTTGTGTGAAATAAAATGTTATTTGTGATATCTTAAAAAGTACTGCATGTATTGAACTCGGTTTTGCACACATGTCATGCACAATAACATGAGGGGGGGGGGGGTCCATCATTAATGCGCTGTATGCACATTAATTACTGTAAATACAAAATTCATTTTTTTTTGTATTGAGCTGAAGTTTTGCACTCAGGTGTCTCCTACCGGTGAGCTCATGGGTAGCCTTGCTACCAGATTTGTTTTCATTTTAGATTGCTGTTGTATGCTTTATGTGGTACATATTTTCAGTGTAAAACACGTTTTCATTAATTTAAATCCAAGTTTCTGGAAACAACAGTTGTGGTAAAAGCGATAGAAATCAAAAAGTCAACTACAACATGTACACTGGTTTCATACATGTACATTCGAACATCTAAGAATCCTGAAATCTGTAGTGTGTTTTCATGGTGCTGTAAATACTGGTATTTCATGAGGAGGTTATTTTGTCTACTCCTGTAGTTTTGATCTTTTCTGAGGTTGGTAATCAAGCACATGCTGTTTTACATCTGTAATTAACTGATTCACATGAAATTGCAGCCACGAGCCGGTCTGTTGATGTGCAAAATGTTTGGGGTACTGTTTTCATGTCATTTATGCCTTCAGATGACTGTTGTTGCCAGTTATGTGTAAATGTACATGAAAAAGATACAGTACAAGGAATGTTAAAAACACTGCTCCTGTAGGAAATTTTTTCACTGTGATAAAGGGAGAATTATTCCTTTTAAAACTGCAGGTATGAGAAGCAAATGACTCAGGTGACATGTACACTTCATTTGCTTAAGTACCTCAACAGCAAAGCTCTGGTGTTTAATTTAGGAATTAAAGCTCGCATAATTTTAAGAATAATCAGTTTTTCAAGAGAATAGCAATACATCTTGCACATTTCATATCTTCACTGATGGTGAGCTTTATATTCAGGTCACAGTTTTTGAGGATGCCATTAAAAATATTTTTTGGGGGTAACCCGCCCAACCCTAGAAAAAGGCCCTACTGTAAAGTTTTTGTTGGGATTTTGATTGCACATTTTTTGTTTTTATTTTTGTCTCAATGTTAATTTCTTTAAAATCCCTGTCTCTTCAGCTGAAGAAAAAAAAAAAATTCCCTACCAGCCAACCCGACTTTTCTTATGGGGTTATGTTAACAAAACAAAACTTTTCAAGGATCAGCTTTTTTTTCAAAAAAAGAAGGGAAGAAAATAGAAGCATTGATTATGATACATGTCTCTGTGCATCTGGGTGTGTTGTAGTGAAGTAATTTCATTCCTATAAAATAACACCAACTCAATGTCATGATTGTGTTACAGTATTACCTGGACCTGAGCATGTCTTCACCGTATGGAAAGGAGCTGTGTGATGAGGAAGAGGAGTTGTGCGGGTCGCAGAAGCTGTCGGGGGCTAACGGCCATAGCGATGGTTACCTGAGGATGTCTGGTCAGCCCGGTTACCAGTCCATGAGCAACCACGCCAAAGACAAGGATGTGGTCAAACTGGACATCGATGAAGACAAAGTCCGCTACCACAACCTCACATCAAAGTGGGGCAAAGATACGGACGGTCAGATGGACACGAGGCCGATGCTAGAACTGGAGGAGGCTCCGGTTGTGAGGATCCCGAATGGGCGCGCACAAGCGCCCAGTGGCCAAAAGGAAAGGGAGACTACTCCAACGCGAGACAAGACTTCCCCAGCCAAGTCCAGTACAAAGGTACAGGTTCATGGAAATAATAATGAGGGCGGTAGTGGGAACTCTAGTAAGTGTAACTCTGCCTTACAGGACAATGATGGGTACCTGGTGCCTGTCACTCACACAAAAGGGGCGGGGACGACTCATGAACAGGAGCCACTACTTAGTAAAGACAATCGAGGGAAGCCTGAGTCGATTAAGTCTGATGCTTCCAGCGGGTTTCATTCAGATTATGCTTGGGATGAAGTTGTGCCCCCTACCTACAGTGTGGCTGTGAAAGATGCTGAACAAGGGGAAGTAACTGTTTGATTTCCGTACAAAAGTGATGCACATGTCAGTATTAGTGGACCATTTCCTTGCAGCTAATTGGTGTCAGAAGGCCCAAGCAAAGGGATGCATACCTCACCCTAGTAGCATTACGTGCATTGATAACGAGCCTGAACATTGCTTGTAAGCTGTAGTACAGTAAACAAACATTTCATAGGAAATGGGAAAAGACTTCATGTAAGGTGGCATGATTTGTTTCTCAAGTCTCAACAACAGATCAGCATAGATCTGAACAAGCAACTTCAAATCTCAGGAGTGGGCTCTTGATATATTGAGCTGAATTGTGTTGTGAAACAAGCCAGTCAGAGACCAACCCTATGAAAAATGAAATTGGTTGGAAATATATGAATGTACCTGTACAGGTGAAAGTATACACAGGTGTGCATGCATTTACGTATACCCATGCATACATGTACAGAGGATATAGGTAAATGTACCGTGAAATTCCACAAATACTAGTCACTCGTTAAAATGTGTAGTTATTTCATGGTTACAGTGCATGTATGCTTCTGGCACTTTATGAAACATACAAATTGTTCTTGTACAGTGTATATTCAGGGACTATATAAGTTTGAATCTATCCTATTTATACATACATGTACATGTGTCGGTAATTAATTTCCCAGAAGGCAAGGCCAAAGGCATTGACTTGTGATAACTGAGTTTTTATATACCTGTACGTGTCAATTTAAATTATATTTACTGAACAATAGATATATCTTCTAGATGATTCAAAAGTTAATTGAAATTCAGACTGTTCATCATCAAGATAACATTTGCATATGGATTGTAGTGTTTTTCTGTACATGTACATAATTTAAACTAAATTAAAGTAATTTAGTTTAAATTATGTACATGTATATGGTACCGTACTTAAATTCAGAACTTTGATCCATTTCAAAAATTTGAAAATCTCAAAAGTAAGAACATGTCTATTTCAAACATGTTATTATTCACTTATTTCAAGTGAATGTGATACAACAACATGTATAGTTACACGTATTTGAAGGCTTGCGTACATGTGACTTGTCTGAGCTTACTTTTTCTGATGTATCATCAACATACATTGTATATGCACTTTTCTGGAATTTGATGCCTAATAATGACTTTCATCTTGTGTAGTTATACTGCTTGTAAAACTGTAAATACAGTGAATTAAAAGTAAAGACGTGCTTATTTTATCATGTTCTGATGGGCCAGCTATGACAACCTCTTTTTTTTGTACGTACAATACTATCTAACATTTGCATTTACATTTTTTTACATCAGGTTGAAAGCAATTTATTTTTTCTATTAGCCCACATAATGGACAATTCTAATTTTGCTATGATCTACATCTACATATGTACAAAGTCACTTCTTCGCTCTCTAAATATACAGAACTTTTTGCATTATTTGAACCATTTGATAGTTGATATATCCATCTGTGTTGATTGCGAGGTGTTTACACATGTGTACACCAGTGCTAGTGCACCAAGTACATGTACACATGCAAGCAGACCTTGTAGGTGTGACATACCCAACATGGATGTACATGTGGTTGCTAATACTGTAAGGCAATGCTGATCCTAGAACATACAGGACATGACTAGATATGTACATTGTATGTAGTACATGTAGCTGCTGATTTCAGTTTTGATCCAAAGACATTAAGGTACATGTACATGTAGCTGCTGATCTCAGTGTTGATCCTAAGACATTAAGGTACATGTACATACACACACATGTACATACAGTTTCTGGTCTCATTTCTCATCCTAGGATTCACTGGACATGGATGTACATGTACATGTGATAACCAGCCTTTTTGCTTATCCTAGGACACACTGGACATGGACGTAAATGTACATGTAGTTAACAGTCTTGTTGCCTATCCTAGGACATAGTGGGCATGGATGTGCATGAAGTTAGCAGTCTTGTTGTCTATCCCAGGACATATTGGGCATGAGCATACATGGAGTCAGCAGTCTTTTTGCGTATCCTAGGATGTGTTGGGCATGGAGGTACATAAGGTTAGCAATCTTGTAGCCCATCCTAGGACATATTGGGCATGGAGGTACATGAAGTTAGCAGTCTTCTTGCCTATCCCAGGACGTATTGGGCATGGAGGTACATGAAGTTAGCAGTCTTGTTGCCTATCCCAGGACGTATTGGGCATGGAGGTACATGAAGTTAGTAGTCTTGTAACCTATCCTAGGACATAGTGGGCATGGACATACATGTACATTAAGTTAGCAGTCTTGTTGCCTATCCTAGGACATAGTGGGCATGGACATACATGTACATGAAGTTAGCAGTCTTCTTGCCTATCCCAGGACGTATTGGGCATGGAGGTACATGAAGTTAGCAGTCTTGTTGCCTATCCCAGGACATATTGGGCATGGACATACATGTACATTAAGTTAGCAGTCTTGTTGCCTATCCTAGGACGTAGTGGGCATGGACATACATGAAGTTAGCAGTCTCATTGCTTATCCTAGGACATACCAGACATAGACATACATGAAGTTAGCAGTCTCATTGCTTATCCTAGGACATACCAGACATAGACATACATGAAGTTAGCAGTCTCATTGCTTATCCTAGGACATACCAGACATAGACATACATGAAGTTAGCAGTCTCATTGCTTATCCTAGGACATACCGGACATAGACATACATGAAGTTAGCAGTCTTGTTGCCTACTTTCAGCACAGTTGTACCTGTACAAGAAGTTATACATGTATACATGTACGTGCACTGAAACATGCTGACATGCTTTACTTGCATGTACGTGCACTGAAACATGCTGACATGCTTTATCTACATGTACGTGCACTCAAACATGCTGACATGCTTTACCTACATGTACGTGCACTCAAACATGCTGACATGCTTTACCTACATGTACGTGTACAGTACATGTTAGAGTGATGGTATTGGTCATATATAGATGTACAAGTACTTGAACAAAATTAACATTTAAATTACATGTAATAAGGAAATTATTAAATATATTGTTACATGTAATTTGTATACATGCACACGTATGTTTCATAATGATAACTGTCAATATGATACTATTACATATAATTATATTATATAATATGACTTGTGATAGAATCTTTTGTTATAGTCAGAAATGTTATTGGTATGTTTTAGTCATTTGTTGGCTTGAGGTTTGTTGACAAATTCATCACTCACTTAAGTGTTCATTTTGAGCTGTAAGCTATAAGAAAACTGCTCGGGTGATGTGGATGAATTTATTCTTGACATTGGAGTGATCCCAGTAATTCAGCTAAAATCTCAGTTGTCTTTGTTGTCATATATGACTGCAGTTCTCTGCGTGCCATTCAATATAACTCTGAAGCACATACATACGTATGCCTATAAACTTCATTGAGCTCTAGTCCTGAGCTAGTTGGCAGCTTTTTCTCTTTATTTTTTTTTCTATTTGTTACTGCATATGTTAGATTAATTTCTGCAGCATGTTATCATGATTCAGATAAACTCAGCCAAATACCTGTACAGGGTTAAATGATCATCCGATGAAGCACATGTATATTTGTCTTTAGGGGTAATCGGTTATTTATTGACGGCTATATACCTGAACAGCATGTTGCTATTAAAATGATGAAAGACCAGTATCGATCAGTGTCTAACAGTGGCTAATAGGGGTAACTGGCTATTTATTGACAGCTGATTAGCTGAACAGCATGTTGCTATTTAAATGATGACAGACCAGTATTGATCAGTGTCTAACAGTGGCTAATTATATTCCTTATTTCAGTGTCTAATGTTATTGCCAATGCTTCACTAGATCACAGTACTCTCTATTTCTCGATACTGTTTACCATCTTCTTCGTGTCAGTACATTTATAAATACATTACTTTTGTAACCAATCATCCTAATGTACAAGGTAAGGCTTAGAAGTGTTCTTGTGTGATGAAAATCACATCTTTGTCTGTGAAGGACTTAATTAACCATGTGAAATTTCCACATTTTTCATGATGTTAGTACAGCAGGCTGGGTAAAGACATGATGTTAGTACAGCAGGCTGGGTGATGACATGATGTTAGTACACCAGGCTGGGTGATGACATGATGATAGTACAGCAGGCTGGGTGATGACATGATGTTAGTACAGCAGGCTGGGTGATGACATGATGTTAGTACACCAGGCTGGGTGATGACATGATGATAGTACAGCAGGCTGGGTGATGGCATGATGTTAGTACAGCAGGCTGGTGATGACATGATGTTAGTACACCAGGCTGGGTGATGACATGATGTTAGTACAGCAGGCTGGGTGATGACATGATGTTAGTACACCAGGCTGGGTGATGACATGATGGTAGTACAGCAGGCTGGTGATGACATGATGTTAGTACACCAGGCTGGGTGATGACATGATGTTAGTACACCAGGCTGGGTGATGACATGATGTTAGTACACCAGGCTGGGTGATGACATGATGTTAGTACACCAGGCTGGGTGATGACATGATGTTAGTACACCAGGCTGGGTGATGACATGTTGTTAGTACACCAGGCTGGGTGATGACATGATGTTAGTACACCAGGCTGGGTGATGACATGATGTTAGTACACCAGGCTGGGTGATGACATGATGTTAGTACATCAGGCTGGGTGATGACATGTTGTTAGTACACCAGGCTGGGTGATGACATGATGTTAGTACACCAGGCTGGGTGATGACATGATGTTAGTACAGCAGGCTGGGTGATGACATGTTGTTAGTACACCAGGCTGGGTGATGACATGATGTTAGTACAGCAGGCTGGGTGATGACATGATGTTAGTACAGCAGGCTGGGTGATGACATGATGTTAGTACACCAGGCTGGGTGATTACATGTAGTGGGTGAAAAGTTCCATGTATTAATGTGATTTCATACTGAAACTTAATGTTCCTGACAGTTTCATATTTTCACTATTAAACCATGCAGCTTGCTGTACCTCTGTAACTGTGAAACTCTTAACTACAATTCCTGAGAAACCCGAATCTCATGAGAACATTATATTTATGACATTACAACTTGTCAAAAGAAACCACTTTTGTGCATTCATCTAAATATCAGATGGTTTTAAGGCGTTCAGAGAGCAGGTCGTATACTGGAAAAGGAACAAACGTGCCGGACACCAGTTTCAGTGAACAGGTGATTTAAACGATGGTTTTTACATTTTTATTTGTTCTTAATGTCTTGTAATAATCATTGTTCAGTATTTTTTTTATGTTTTTTTAATGACAATCAATCTTTTTAAAATTTACATATATTCAAAGCCTGTAAGTGTTTACATGTAGGTTATGTTTAAGCTATTATCATGGCTTTTAGATGTATTTTCAAATATGTACTGTGGCAAATCTTTGACACAAAACATATTGATGTGAATATTTAAAGGTCAGAATTTTGATTTCATACCTTCATCTGTGGCTTCCGTAAGCACAGATGGTGAAGTTCACAGTCATGATAATTGTACTGAAGGTATTAATTCATGTTAATTGATTGTCATGGGCATAAAATTAACACAAATCTACAAAGGAGTTACTTGGTGAATTGAATTCTTAGCCAACGACTGGTTATTTACATTCTCAAATAACATGTAAATGTACATGTAAGTATTTGAGTCTGCATGATTTCCATAATGTCAAAGTCATCCTCAATCTCAAGTGCATTTATGTCTCTCTTGACAGTCGGTTCTCCGTTTGTTCTTTTTTCTTGTAATAACACACATTACCTGAATGAGCCTACATTTCCATTGTCAAAAATATCCTCATGTGCAGTCTTGTATATCGGAAATGAAACCATAGATTTTCAGAAAGAATCTTTGGGTCCGTTCCATTCACTCCTGAATCGCCAATGGCGTGTCGTTTCATTGTCTGATGTCGGTGGAGTCAGTGGTGTGTATTGTAGCATCTTAACTCACACAACTTGACAAGACATCTGGAACATTGGGACGTCACGCTGTATCTTCAGGTGGCCACTGAATCTGCCACCAGTGGAGGGGAGATTGACGAATGGAATTCACACCCTATGATATGTTCACTGTATTGTACATTGAATTATTGCTCCCTGTGTTCCACTGATTTTCTTACTGAATAGTAATTATGTTGGATTCAGATGATGTGTATATTGTCACATTATAATAGAACACTTGTACAATGCACACATAGGCTCTACATTCTAGTCTTTGTAGTCGCCTTGTGCAATTTAGATGTACCCTTAAAACCATGAAGGTATGCCTGGGAACCCAATAGCTGACTGTCATCAAGTGAAATACGCTTAAGTCCAGCATGAAACCCCAAACAACTTGTCAGTAAAATGATCGGCTGTATAAAGTAATCTTTTTGCTGTACATGCAAGTCTGAGGTTTTTATTAATTGAAGAGCTTGCCAAATCATTTCTGCAGTACATTTTTATATTAATTTTTGATTTTTTCTATGTTTTTTGTGTAATAATAGAAATAATGTTTGTTATGTCCTTTTTTTTTAAATTTTAAAATAAACAATTTATTTTAAACTAAAATGTGTAAATTCATGTATTTTAGTCTGGAGTTTGTTCTTTGTTTGTATCTGTACAACTTAATAATTGCTTTATGATTGCTAATGCTGCGTCTGGTAACCCTTGACAACACCGTTCATGTCGTGAATTTGGTTGAGGGAAATAGGGGGAATTATTTGGACAGTAATGCCTACCAAGCAACATGGCAACCTTTAATAAATAAAGATATTATTATTATTATTATTGTTATAGGTATTTACAAGAATTTGGCTCTCAGGTTTTGATAACCCGCAAAGAATATGTGATCTTGATAATTCAGGCAGCCCTGAAGTGAACAATATTATGACAGCCAGTTTCATGTGTGGATCAAACCAACCTGTCTGCCTGGGGAAACCACCACCCCAGCACTTCAGGTGTCTGACAAACCCCCTGACTTAAAGCCGCATCAGTCATGTCAGAACCAAAGGTGTTTGATTCAAACATACAACCTCTTTTGTCCTTGGTAAATACAGTGTCTGCCTGGGAAAACCATCACCCCAGGACTTCAGGTGTCTGACAAACCCCCTGACTTAAAGCCGCATCAGTCATGTCAGAACCAAGAGGTGTTTGATTCAAACACACGACCTCTTTTGTCATTGGCAAATATGGTGTCTTCCTGGGCAAACCATCACCCCAGCACTCCAGGTGTCTGACAAACCACCTGACTTAAAGCCGCATCAGTCATGTCAGAACCTAGAGGTGTTTGATTCAAACATACGAGCTCTTTTGTCATTGGTAAATATGGTGTCTGACTTGGGAGACCATCACCCCAGCACTCCAGGTGCCTGACAAACCACCTGACTTGAAGCCGCATCAGTCATGTCAGAACCAAGAGGTGTTTGATTCAAACATACGACCTCTTTTGTCATTGGTAAATACAAGTGGAATATACATCAACCACTGTCAGTGACAATGTGATGTCCCGAGCGCAGATGAATTTCCAGTGTCAAATACAAAAAGACTTGTCATTACAACATTAAATTACTGATTCCATCACACCTGAAAAAAAAATAAAAAAAAAAACAAGTCAACACTGCAATATTGTAAAAGTCACAACTGGAATGCATGTGACAATAACCAATTTATTGTCAAATCACTTGGCTTGGATGTGGATATACAATGACACGGTGATAGTGAAAGTGAAAGTGATCATGTAGACAACATCAGTCAGCTCTGGTCCACACACTAATTATACATGTAACTCTGGATTCCACACTCAGCCATGATAACATATTTACAAAGAAAAGAAAACTAGTTTACAAATGAACGAAACAAAAAAAGTGAAGATACACATATAGTGCTAATATCAGTCATTCTAGACAAAATCTGCTAGGCTATGAAGTACATGTACGCAATTACCCTGGACGTGCTCCAGTAGGCTATGACTTGGCTTATTTTCCTGGTGGTTTTATCTAAACACGAATGCTGCAACGTTAAAGGATAGCATATGAGGATATCATTTTGCACTGAGACGTCACTCTGTTGTCTTAATGACAACTACAAAAAACTGTACGATGTTTATATCTCGTGCTGCACCATTACAGGTGCTATACAGCTTCAGGATAATAGTGATCAGATATGCTGTTGCCTAATTCACACGTGGCATTAAGAGACTCTTAATCCCACTTCACATTCAGAACCTCCACAGAAGACAGAACAAATTATCCCTTATTATTTAACTGTCCGGTCCATTACCCTACTAGAACCTATCATATTCTAAGTCTTAGACACCGTCCTATGTTATAACACAGTGAAGACACACCCAAACACACTACATTCACCTGATGCAGAGTTGCAACTGTTTTGCATATTAGATCCTGCTGCAATGAAAATGCAGTTAATTCTTTAGCAAATCCCTTATTACAACAGGTGATTCAATACAGAGTACACTCAATATTGTATCCCCAAAAATTCCGAGCAAGACATTGCACATGCATGTCTATATCCAAATTTCCAAGTGAAGACAAACCCTGGTGCAAAATGGTACTTTCTAGAATGTTACCATCAACCAGAATTTTATCTGGAATTACCACAAAAACTAAACTTCTGGGATTTCTCACACACATTTATATTACAAAGTTATTTTAAATGAACCAAATATCAAGTCACTATCTACCTTCTATAATGTTGTTTATGAAAACAGCAACTATACTTTACTAAGATACTCCCATGACCTTGTATAATATTTGACTCGAAAAAATGTGCCTTAATTAGTACAAGATCAATACCTGTATGGATTTCAAAACAACAGAAGAACCTATTCTGATCCAAAAGTGCCACAAGTACACTTACATCTGCAATGCCTGAATAGTCTTTTATTATGTCTTCATACAATCATGGATTCTTTGTCAAACATTCATTTTCATATTTCACCAACAGAATGAGTCATGTTAATACCAGAGACACCACTTTCACAGAACTTAGTCATATTTCTCATAACTTTTTTGTAAAAGATGTTGTCTAAGTTATGGTGCCATATGGCGACATTATTTACAAAATAAAGTTACGAAAAACTGATTTGCGAGGTTTTGTGAAAGTTGGTCCAGTGCTTTACATTGCATACTGTACAGATCCAGCAACTATGTCAATTTACACACATTTAAGTCACACAGACTCATGCTCATTGTATTCGTAAAGCTAAACTTTCAAACCCGTTATTAATTTGATCAGCAAAATCAGAGCATTTTGATTTCCCCTGAACCATCCTTCTTCCTGTCAAGTTGGCAGAATATGCAAAAGCACAAATGGAAAATTCTTGGTGGGGGTCAGGTCGACTGCATTCTATGTAGTGTCATGGTGGCCTGTTTGTTGCAGTGAGTGAGACGGGAAGTAGAGTACTCGTGTTATGCAAAGTAAACTACATCAACATATGCATCCTGGAATTTAGTGTAACTGACCGAGGACATTTCTAAATCGATACGGCGAAAGAAATTCAAAGCCAAAGTCTGGTGACTTCATAGTTGGGACTGACAAATCTAACCAATAAAGGTTGGCAAAGTGAAAGTAATATGCTTGGATTGTAAAAAAAAAAAAAAAAAATGCTTTAAAAACCTTGAATAAAAGGTCATGAAACATGTTCATGTTTATGTAATTCTCACCTCAACGTTGTGAACTGTGTGCACCATCTGCACAAAATATTAAAACAACATTATTTTTGCTTGTTTGCAGTTATCCTGTCTAAACCATAGTGGCGATATAGAGCTTACATTTCTCCTTGTGCCAAGTTACTCCCTGTTCTCATCCATCCTACTTCATTTTCTTCAGAGAAAAATAAGCACATAGCATAGTGAGACACACTCAAAAATATTGGTTGAACTGAAATCTATTGTTTAATTTTACGCTTGAGTTTGACAAATTCATGTTGTCCATTTCAAATACTGGTACAAAATAAAAATGTAGTAGAAAAAAACCCTACTGTTCATTAGATAACTTCCGGGGCCCAATCCAAAATAACAATTTAAACAACACAGATTTTATCCAACATGCTGTAACCAAACAACTCATAAGAGACAAATCGTTTTAAACAAACAGACAAGACCTGTCTGAAAATTCATCGATGACTGTTTCAAATTTGATGACAAGACTAAAGAAAGACTTTGTATTGGGGACTCCAATAATAATCAAAGAGTTCATATTAGAGACAATTCGTTTTTTTTGGTTTTTGACAATCATAAATTAACAGAAGCATATTCTTAAAACAACATCCATAAACCTGTCAGCAATTTCGATGTGCTAATGAGACAATTTTCTTTTAGCTAAGGCTGGCAAGCTGTCTAAAACTTCATTGTTGATTGTTTCATTGTAATGAAAAGACAATTTGTTTTTGCGAGACATCGTTTTGGGCTATAAGAGAGCAATAATTTTTTAAAAAAATAATTTTGTCAGCATGGCAAAAGGACTAATGGAGACAATTTGTTTAAGACTATGATAGACGCCCAATTTTAAGACATCAATAATCCTGATCAACTTTGATCAATGAACAAAGAGATCACTCATTTTGAACTATAGGAGAAATATAATCTTAATCACAACAATGATTCTATCCCCATGACCAAAGGATTAATTGGAAAAATTCGTTTTTCACTATGACGGAAGCAAAATCTTAATACACATAATCCTGACAGCATAATCAAAGGACAAATAGAGACAATTTGTTTTGAAACTGAAAAGGAAACCCCATTTCGAAGCCTATGAGTAACGAGATCAAAATTCAGAGACAATTCCTTTTCGACTACAGAAACATTCTAAACATTCTAAAAGCCTGTTGTTTTTTTTTCATTAAAAATCAAAATGATCAGCTTGGAATTTTCCATTTCAAAAACCAGACATCCGAGGATATTTGTCTTTGTTTCTGTTGCAACATGTACATAAGAACATGGATTTTTACATACACTGGCTCACATTTCTCTCTAGATTTCACTATCAGCATAAATATACAGTGTCCCTTACAGTATATATGCTGTATAAAGCCATTCTTGTACAGGTACATTTATGTTTTGCTGAAACCAAAAATATATTAAATGTTACACATACCTTACAATATGTATGCGGTATGAAGGCTCTGCGTGAAATTAAACTCTTATTATTTGGGAATATAGTAAGAAATCCACATGTACATTTCTGTTGTGGAAACTACATGTAAGTATATATTAATAGTTTCGTATATATACGTACCTTACAATATGTACGCTTTATGAAGGCTCTGTGTGTATTTAATAAACTTTTTTATTTTGGAGCACAGGCAGAACTCTACATAAACATTAATCTTTTGTGGCTTTAAGGGCGCCAAAACATATATCAAAAGTTTAACACCTGGGAAGTGTAACGATCAGTACATTGTTCCTTTATCACGAGGAGTGAATGTTGCCGATAAAAACCTTCTGCAATATTATTATTTATAGAGACGTTCACTTATTAATAAACATGTACATGATAACAACAAAGAATTACACTAAAAAATAAATATAACTGCACTAAACAGATGCCATAGTTCTTTCACACACGGAATCAGACAGCTACCAGTGGTTTACCGATACAAAAGCTACATCATAACTGTATATTTGATATATGTATACATGTATATATTTTGAGTTTGTGTAACTCGGCTAGGCTTGGGCACATGACTATAAATGAGAACAATTTATGACAACAAAGCCTCTGCTGGTATGATCCGTCAGTACATATATCTCCACAGTCACTTTTAATTCTGAAACAACAGGTGCCTCCCTTTGTGGTGTACAAGTATAGCAAAAACTGATGCGCTCCAATAATCTTTTGTCTTTTTGAAATGGCATGAATACATGAATTTTTTAAATCAGTTTGATTTCCTAATGTACTTTTCATGACCAATGTGTACTCTAAATAATGGAAAGCTTCCGCTGGTGGACACTGATGTAACTCTCACCAGAGCAGACATCTTGGAGGCATGAGGTAATACATATGACACAAACCCTTCCTTTTCAAAATACTCACTCACACAATATAACAGTACAAAAAAAAAACATCTCTTTTTCCTGATGAAAACTTTGGTAAGCAGTTGATACGCTCAATTAAACTCTGTCCCATGATAAACAACCATCCCCTGACAGATTTCCAACAATGAAAATGCATGTACAATGCTTAGTATGAATGCTCTGTAGTGGTACATAAATGCATTCATTACATCATGTCTTTCCAGGACAGCAAATTTTTAAAATCATCTAAACAGACATTCATACACCATGCTCTGTATGTTCATTGTGAGCTTACAGCACGAGATCTGATATTTCGTGGACCTATCTGCCTCATCTGTCAAATGTGAATTTAAAAGAGAAGAAAACATAAAAATGATGCCAAAATCAGATGAAAGATGTAATTTTCATGATTTTTCCACCTTTAACAGGAAACTTGATCCTGGACAAGGGTGACAAAGACTCCATTAGTTGCCCACTAGTCATCCGCTCCCAAGATGTTAACTGGGGCTACTTGCATATAAGCAGGAGGCTACATCGTACATAGGCATTTGTATGTTTACGCCGTAATATACATGTAATGAGCCTCCCCAATTTGTCGACAAATTGCCAAGAGGGTTAATCTGTTTTAGACAATTCTGCAAGAAGACTTTTGTACAATTTCTGACGGGGTTCCTTGAGCAACTTTGTGCAAATTTCTTGTAAATGAGGTTCAACCTCTTGCAGACAAGTAGCCATGAGGCCCATCTGATGCAGACAAGTGGCTAAGAAGCACTGTGAAAGAGAGCAGTAGCCTGTTTAAGTAGCCATAAGGCTCTATTGTAGACAAGTAGCAAAGAGGGGAAATCTCTTGTAGAACGTATCCAAAAGGCAAATTTTGTAGACAGTTGCTAAAAGGTCCATCTCTTGTAAAAAATTACTCTTCTTATCCATGTCTTGAAGCCATGTTGCGAAAAGGCTTTGTCTCTTATGGACAAGTAGCCATGAGGCCACGCATCTTGATGAAAGATATCCCGGAGGCCCATGTCTTGTAGACAAGTAGCCACGAGGCCCACATCCTGTAGACAGATATCCCAGAAGCCCATATCTAGTAGTCAAGTAGCCATAAGGACCATCGCTTGTAGACAGATATCCCAGAGGCCCATGTCTTGTAGACAAGTAGCCATGAGGCCCATCTCTAGTAGGCAGATATCCCAGAAGCCCATATCCAGTAGTCAAGTAGCCATAAGGACCATCGCTTGTAGACAGATATCCCAGAGACGCATGTCTTGTAGACAAGTAGCCACGAGGCCCATCCATTGTAGACAGATATCCAAGAAGCCCATATCCAGTAGTCAAGTAGCCATAAGGACCATCACTTGTAGACGGATATCCCAGAGGCCCAGGTCTTGCAGACAAGTAGCCACGAGGCCCATCCCTTGTAGACAGATATCCCAGACACCACACTTCTATGAGACAAGTAGCCAAGATCCCTACATGTATCTCTTGTAGACAGATATGCCAGAGGCCTGATGGGCTTGTCATTTCGAGACAATAGCAGCCTAGAGGTTTCCATAGCTGAAGGGCATCAGCCAAGTTAAGTTCCACAGTCAGCAGATCTACATATCTTCATAAATGTTCAAAATAGCAAAGTAGCGAAGTGTTTTACACCTCTTTGTCATAAAGCAACTCAGAGTCAGTCTCTCTTGAATAACACAATAGGAGTGCTAGTCTGGTCGAAATATTGGAATTTTGGGTATAAATTCTATCAACATCACCTGAGGAATAATGAAAAAACAACATTTCACACCAAGCTTAATATACTGAGATGACATGTAATAGGTTTACTAGTACTGTACTAATTTAGATACTTTGCTTTTGAGTTAAACATGATTTCACTTTTTATTCATTTAATAAATAAGTATGGTTAAATAAAATTTAACCATACTCAAGAACATGATTTTAATGTTTACACTGAATTTAGTGAAAAAAATCCACTATGAAGGCATAAAAAAGCTATGCGTATAAAACCAGCATTAGCACTCACATATTCCATCATACTGCTTGTGTCACACCTCTGCTTGCTTAATTTCCAGTGCAAACCAAGCTGTAAAAACAATTTATAATGTTTTATACTACAAGTGCTTTGTGTTCAAATAAATTCTGAGGAGATGCACATGTACACCCAATTTAACAAATTTTAAGAGAATTCATGTTTGAATTCAAGTAGTATTAAAAAAATAATTAAAAAATATATTAAGTTGACATAATCTTGACTTAAATGTATGGGATACATTTTACTGTAAAAATATACATGCTACCGTACGAACATACACGTTGTACATACATGTTACTGTACAAACATACATGCTACCGTACGCACATACACGTACATACATGTTACCGTATAAACATTCATGTACACGTATAAGCTGATCTGAAACGGTGTTACAATACAAGAGCCACTGGTTCACTTGTACACATAACAGCATGTTTCACAATATCAGGCACCTGACACACCTACTGATGCTATACTGAAGCCAAACATGCTAAATCTGAACACTAGTATCCAAGCCAATGCCAGGCACTTGACATACCTGTTAATGCTATACTGAAGCCAAACATGCTGAATCTGAACACTGGTATCCCAGCCAATGCCAGGTACCTGACTCACCTACTGATGTTATACTGAAGCCAAACAAACTGAATCTGAACACTAGTATCCAAGCCAATGCCAGGTATCTGACACACCTACTGATGTTACACTGAAGCCAAACAAACTGAATCGGAACACTAGTATCCAAGCCAATGCCAGGTACCTGACACACCTTCCGATGCTATACTGAAGGCAAACAAGCTGAATCTGAACACTAGTATCCAAGCCAATGCCAGGTACCTGACACACCTACTGATGCTATACTGAAGCCAAACAAGCTGAATCTGAACACTAGTATCCAAGCCAATGCACCTGACACCAAGGTGTACCCAAGGTGTGCACCTGACACACCTACTGATGCTATACTGAAGCCAAACAAACTGAATCGGAACACTAGTATCCAAGCCAATGCCCGGTACCTGACACACCTTCCGATGCTATACTGAAGGCAAACAAACTGAATCTGAACACTAGTATCCAAGCCAATGCCAGGCACTTGACATACCTGTTAATGCTATACTGAAGCCAAACAAACTGAATCTGAACACTAGTATCCAAGCCAATGCCAGGCACTTGACATACCTGTTAATGCTATACTGAAGCCAAACATGCTGAATCTGAACACTAGTACCCAAGCCAATGCCAGGCACCTGACTCACCTACTGATGCTATACTGAAGCCAAACATGCTGAATCTGAACACTAGTATCCAAGCTCTCACTCTTCTGATATATGCAGACCCTGTTAGATGTCTTAAATCCTGGCACAGTTCCCTTGAGCCAACTCCCACTTCAGAGCAGCTACACCTCCCACACATCAGAGCAGCTACATCTCCCACACATCAGAGCAGTCACATCTCCCACACATCAGAGCAGTCACACCTCTCACACATCAGAGCACCTAAACCTATAAAACATCCCACACATCAGAGGAGCTACACTTCCCATACATCAGGGAAACCAGATCTTCTACACCTCAGAGCAGTGACACCTCCCATGCATCAGAGAAGCCGCAACTTCCATACATCAGTTAGAGCAGTCATACCTCCCACACCTCACAGCCACTAGACTTTCCACATATCAGAGCAGCTACACCTCCCACACATCAGAGCACCTAAACCTACAAAACATCCCATACATCAGGGAAACCAGATCTTCTACACCTCAGAGCAGTGACACTTCCCATGCATCAGAGAAGCCGCAACTTCCATACATCAGTTAGAGCAGTCATACCTCCCACACATTTCACGGCCGCTAGACTTCCCACATATCAGAGCAGCTACACCTCCCTCACATCAGAGCAACCACACCTAAGAGCAGTCACACCTCTCACACATCAGAGCACCTAAACCTATAAAACATCACAGCACTTAGACCTCCCATGCATCAGAGGAGCTACATCTCCCATACATCAGGGAAACCAGATCTTCTACACCTCAGAGCAGTGACACTTCCCATGCATCAGAGAAGCCGCAACTTCCATACATCAGTTAGAGCAGTCATACCTCCCACACATTTCACGGCCGCTAGACTTCCCACATATCAGAGCAGCTACACCTCCCACACATCAGAGCAGCTACATCTCCCACACATCAGAGCAGTCACACCTCTCACACATCAGAGCACCTAAACCTATAAAACATCACAGCACTTAGACCTCCCATGCATCAGAGGAGCTACACTTCCCATACATCAGGGAAACCAGATCTTCTACACCTCAGAGCAGTGACACCTCCCATGCATCAGAGAAGCCGCAACTTCCATACATCAGTTAGAGCAGTCATACCTCCCACACATTTCACGGCCGCTAGACTTCCCACATATCAGAGCAGCTACACCTCCCTCACATCAGAGCAACCACACCTAAGAGCAGTCACACCTCTCACACATCAGAGCACCTAAACCTATAAAACATCACAGCACTTAGACCTCCCATGCATCAGAGGAGCTACATCTCCCATACATCAGGGAAACCAGATCTTCTACACCTCAGAGCAGTGACACTTCCCATGCATCAGAGAAGCCGCAACTTCCATACATCAGTTAGAGCAGTCATACCTCCCACACATTTCACGGCCGCTAGACTTCCCACATATCAGAGCAGCTACACCTCCCACACATCAGAGCAGCTACATCTCCCACACATCAGAGCAGTCACATCTCCCACACATCAGAGCAGTCATACCTCCCACACCTCACAGCCACTAGACTTTCCACATATCAGAGCAGCTACACCTCCCACACATCAGGACCACTACAACTCCCACACCTTATTTTCATTAAAACAATCAAACATTACCTTACCTTATGATATAAATGACTGTTTTCCCAGTCTAAAACTTTTTCTAAGCCATGCCTTGTCTGAAAACAAAAAGACAGAAACAAGCATAAGCCAAAAAGGTTCCAAAATTTAGACACCACAAGACTGCAACAGACCAGCAAGGAAAACAGTATATAAACTTTAACAGAAATGATAACAATAGATCAAATATGTACATACATGCACAAATAGATTCAACAATAAGGCATTCAACATAAAATGAGTTTGACTAAGTCTTACATCACTTGTTATACTGTATGGTGAGTATAAATCTAATATACATGTATTCAAGACTTTATCCTCTGTGATCAGAAAAGACAAGACGTGTAGTTTGTAGAAGCATATGTCTGACTTACTCGTTTACTAAGACATATAACTGGCCATAATGAGCAGCCAAGGGTACAGCAGCAGCATACGCAGCCACAGAATAGCCACTTGACATTCATCGGCAGCGCCTTCCGTAAAACATTGTTAATCCGCGTTATGGTCGCCTTGAACTCTTCTGGTGCCACCTTAAAGGGAAAGCCACACTTGTCATCAACCAAGTGGAGTCTGCTTCCATAATGAGTTTATTACCATCAGATTAAAATTTCAGGTACAGGAAGAAATACAATGTATTCCCGTATTCCCCACCCCCCACCTCCCTGCAAATCTTGAACAAAGGGAGGTAAATCTTGTAACCCAATTTGTCCAGTAGGGCTATTGGACTTCTTGAATACCAGCCATGGTTATTCAAGATCACTCTGCATGGTTATGGAATTAAATTACTGGTATTGTTGAGGGTATTTGAGTAGGCAAAGCATGTATAAGGCACTGCTGACCCATGAAGTATAAGATTTACTGTACAAATACAGTAGATAATGATAATTTCATCAGTTCACATAGGTCAAACATTTTCTACCATCCAGGGACTAACGGACAGTTGGGCGTTACAGTATTTGATAATCACCTAACATAATGTACCTTAAAGGGATAATCTGTCCTGTATGTACAGACCTCTTGAACCTCACATATTCCCTAATTCTTCAACTTTTTCAACTCCCCCCCCCCACCCCGAGACCAATATTTCAAAACATTCAGAGAGAAACTATGCAGTGTAGACAAACAATTTCCACAGTTTTAAGAAGACTGCATCTTTAGTGACAATGTCAAATCAATTTTGCATCACTTTCAAAATAATTCAAATTATATGCATAACTTCAACTGAAAAAAAGGAATACAGTGGTTTAAAAGGAGTGAGTGAGTGAGTGCTTGGGGTTTAACGTCATACTCAACAAATTTTCAGTCATATGACGACGAAGGATTCCTTAGGGTGTATGTGATGTGCCTCCTTGCTGCAGGACTGATTTCCACTGCTCTTTATCTAGTGCTGCTTCACTGAGACAATTTAATGAAGGCAAGTAAGCCGCCCACCCAAGCCATTACACTGGTACAGGCCAACCAGTTGTTGCACTATCCCCTTAATGCTGAACTCCGAGCGAGGAAGTTACAGAGAATAACGAAAGAGTACACTGCTCGGTTGAACTTCTTACAGGTGGGCAAGCTTTCCCATTAGAGATCGGAGGTGTGATAACAACAGTTCACACTTCATTATTGACTGCAGATAAATGTAGTAATTAAACAGGCTACCATGGCAACAGAACATGTACATCACTGATAAAGACAAGGTTTAGATACTTGTATAAATAAGCCACAATGACATTGCAGGATGCGTGTCACTACCTACACTCGCCACAACAGGGCAGGTGTGGTCAAATTATAGCGCCCAGTCACGCACAGTGGCCTTTGAAGTTTGAGGTTGCAGCTGCTTATTTCGGCCAATCAAACGCCAACATTTCAACACTTTCTATTTTGCTTTTTTCAGTTTCTCCACTGTTTTTACCATCAGTTAATGTGAATGGGGGCATGATTTCTCATACAGAAAATATAATTACTGTAGTAAACATAGATTGCAAAGTGAAACTTAGCATCCAGCTCCTGTGAACTGGAAGATTTCGAAACATTTCTATTAAAAATATGGCGGCCCTCTGAAATGCAAAAGTGTCTTACATCAACATCAATATACTTGCAGTAATTGATATGACACTGAAATATAACAACAGGTATGGGTGTAAAAACATATCTGGGAGACATATGAGCAATGAATGTATCACAACTTATTATTGCTGAGATCTTGTTTCTCTGCCTGCTGCTGGAAGAACAAACCTTAATAACTTAATTTCTTGAAGTACATGTATACTGTAGGGTGTAGTTACATGTAAATTTGAAACAGGTAACATTTTTTCTCCCTGAAAATTTGCGGGTAGGGTTTTTTCTTGCCCTAATGGGAGCCCAGATGAAACTCTGAGCTAAGTACTGCACCACAAAATGCACACCACAAGCACAGTGTAAAATATACAATACTGCACAGTACACTGTATGCTGGAACGTTTTCAGATGAAAGGAAATGGTGTGGTGATGAAAACATGAACAAGTGCTTGTATAGATGTTCAGCAGCCATGTTTATACAGTAATCAATGTTAATTAGGCTTCACTCCAACATCCTAGTGTGCCAGTATGGCCTTTGTACAGCGACATGTCATCATCAATGACACTGCTAACATCATACCTTAATTGGGGCGTGTTTTTAACAAACTTTCTCTGATTGCAATCAAGTACGTGTATGTGTGCAATAAATGCACTCACAGAGGGGCTGCACATGTACATGTATGTGATTGTATTTTTAAACAAACAAAAAAAAAAACAAAAAAACATAGCTGGTCAAATCCCCTGACAAGTCTCCCCAGAATAATGTTGATATGTGTGTAATACCAGATCTACATATACATGTGTATTGATTTGTGAAACACAATATTTCTCGTAATCGTGTTGAACACAGTCAACACGATAAGTCGAATCAATATTTCACAAGTCCTACGAGTTCATTCAGGTTTGAACGAGACAATGTGAGGCCTCTTGCGAACTAATTAACTCAGATAAAAGGTGCAATTTTATGATAGCTGCTAGACTGAATGCACATGTATATCTTGCACACTGTGCTGATTGATAAACCCCAAAAATCAAAATACCGTAAATGATCTAAAATTACATGCAGGTCTAAATTACATTTTGAGCGTTCTACTGATCTTAAAAGTGTATTTTGAAGTTTGAAAAGCAGAATGATATCCAACTGGTGAAAATCTTTCAGCACCAAAAAGTAGTATATTATGCATGGAAGTTTAGATCACATACTGTATCAGTCATCAGCTTTATTTCTGTATTATTAGCTTTGAATAAATGTTGAAGCTTTACAATACAGGTACACTAAGTACATGAGAATTAAGGATGGGAATCCACTTGCTATGTACAAATACCAATATTTTCACTCAGCTCTACACATACATGTATGTAAATGTATAAAATACAACATGCAGTTGAATACATGGATATATCACTTGCATGTGAATTTACTTCAATGGGTAGGTGGAATATTTCTTGATCTTGCGTGGGAGGTGCTAATGTAAAGCAGGACCTCTATCCATTATTACGTCAAAAAGGAGTTTGTAGCTCAACGTCTACAACCTTTACACAAAGTATCAGATTCTACTGTAATGTCATTCTATCTTTATTGTGATGCAATTATGATGAGCTGGCAAAGGAATATTTGATGTTAATAAAATGGCATCAAGGGCATATTGCTGGGCATTTTGACGAGTTTCCATTGTAGTCATGTCTCAATACTTTTTGTACTTTTATTTTTTCTTGCAGCAATGCAACTAATATGCACAGACCACCTTGGCAATCTCTAAAAATGTGCTGCAAGATAAATATCTTATACCTCTCATGTATCAAAAGCACATCCTGTATGTTATTATAGCAACCATTACTTGCACATTTTTTTTTTGAGAAAAAAAGGAACAATCTGTATTATTATCAGTTTTGCAGATAACACATATCTCAATTATTAACATATACGATCTTGACTTGGGCTAAAAAAAAGTACATTGTATCTGAAGATGACGACAATGTGTCTAGATGGGAAATATTGTGATGATAAAAATAAAGATTTCATAAAATGGAAACACAGCTCATATTGCTATAAATGTAAATGAAAAGAGCAATGACAAATTCGTAATTAAGAAGAGATGATTTATGCCACTGGAATTTCTTTGTCAGTGCATGTGCCCCTGTTTACAATGGTGAAGCTAGTTCTTACCTTTCCAGCTAGTCCAGACGGGAACTCAGTGTCAAACCTGTTGCTCAGTCCAAATCTGAAGAAAAACAAACACTGGTTCATGTACAGGCATACAAACTGCATATCACAGACCTTACGAATGTTTCACAATTTCCAGGCAGTCACATGTTTGAAAGAAAAACAAAACAATGCATGTACAAGTAGCTTGGCAAATGCCAGCAAGTATAGGTAAGCTTGCATCGAACATTGTCTATAAAATAAATCATGTAAACAGTTCTACACAATCGCATATCAAAGACAAATTAAAATTTCATTGAATTCACCAAGTTTATCACAGGTATTAAACATCATACACTGTACCACGACCACATACATGCATGGTCTTTAACATAAATTGACCTTGGTGGTTACACTGAACTTAACCTACAATTATTTTGTGAATTAGGACCCAGGAAATTGCCAACTTAAATCCTAATATGGTATACATGAAAAGTAAAGCCGTCCTGGTACACACTGTCACTTGTCCAAAGCATGTCTGAGACAACTGCCTAAGGCATGACAGGGACACAACTGTCTAAAGCACATGTCTGGGACACAAATGTCTAAAGTATATGTCTGGGACACAACTGTCTAAAGCATGACTGGGACACAACTGTCTAAAGCATGTGTCTGGGGCACAAATGTCTAAAGCATGTCTGAGACAACTGTCTAAAGCATGACCGGGACACAACTGTCTAAAGCATATGTCTGGGTCACAACTGTCTAAAGCATGTCTGGGACACAAATGTCTAAAGCATATGTCTGGGACACAACTGTCTAAAGCATGACTTGGACACAACTGTCTAAAGCATATGTCTGGGTCACAACTGTCTAAAGCATGTCTGAGACAACTGTCTAAAGCATATATCTGGGGCACAACTGTCTAAAGCATATGTCTGGGACACAACTGTCTAAAGCATGGCTAGGACACAACTGTCTAAAGCATGACAGGGACACAACTGTCTAAAGCATATGTCTGGGACACAACTATCTAAAGCATGGCTAGGACACAAATGTCTAAAGCATGACAGGGACACAACTGTCTAAAGCATATGTCTGGGACACAACTGTCTAAAGCATGACTGGGATACAGCTGTCTAAAGCATATGTCTGGGACAGCTTTGTAAAGCACAACTGCAACACAGGTGTCTATACCGTGTCTGAGACAACTGTCTAAAGCATATGTCTGGGAAACAACTGTCGAAAGCATATGTCTGGGACACAACTGTATAAAGCATATGTCTGGGACACAACTGTCTAAAGCATGTCTGAAACACAGCTGTCTAAAGCATGTCTGGGATACACTTGCCTGAAGCATGTCTGGGACTTACATGTTACATATTTATTTGTTTTACTAGGCATATTCACACAGACACTGCAGTATGGGGCTGTCAGATCTGTTTTATAGTGGGAAACAATTTGGGGATAGACACAACATTACAGAGAAAGTGTTCACCTTCTTGATCACAAGGACTGTGGATTCACATGTTATGTATTACAGAGTTGACATTACAATTGTATTTTGGATAGGGTAACTGTAATTTTATTTTAGTTAAATGTGACAGGAGAGAGATTCTCTTCAAACAGAGAAGAAATGATAGTACTAGAGTCCTCTTCTGGTCTTACATTATATTAACAACATGCAGACATACATTTCAGTCGACCTAATGATCAATGTGTATAGCTCACGTCTGGCACCACTGCCTTTCACCTAGCAACAAAGTCTTTTCTCAAAATTATTATGCTGCTAATTAATTAGTACCACGTGCAAGCTACATATGCATACCATAGTATAGCATATGATGTGTACTATTATAACCACATAATCTTCTGCAGCCCAAGATGTACTTGGGCTACAGCCATGACTCCATGGCTCAGTCGGTTAGCGCGCTAGCACAGCGTAATGACCCAGGAGCATCTCACCAATGCTGTCGCTGTGAGTTCAAGTCCGGCTCATGCCGGCTTCCTCTCCGGCCGTAAGTGGGAAGGTCTGCCAGCAACCTGCGGATGGTTGTGGGTTCCCCTGGGCTGTGCCTGGTTTCCTCCTACCATAATGATGGCCGCCGTCATATAAGTGAAATATTATTGAGTACGATGTAAAACACCAATCAAATAAAAAAATAAATAAACAAATACAGCTATGACAGTTTGAACAAGACAATGTGGGGGCTCTTGAAAACTAATGCAGCTAAAAGGCAGGACATTATAACAGTTCCTAGATCAAATATACATCACTGTTAGTAGTAGCTGTATTTATTTATTTATTTATTTGACTGGTGTTTTATGCCATACTCAAAAATATTTCACTTATACGACGGCGGTCAGCATTATGGTAGGAGGAAACCGGGCACAGCCCAGGGGAAAGAGAGACTCCTGAGTCATTACGCTGTGCTAGCACACTAACCAACTGAGCCACAGAGGCCCCGTAGTAGCTGTAAGACCTCTTTTTTTTATCTACATCAGTTTATGAGAGCCCCCACTATATCTCGCCTAAATCTATGCGATTTTGACACTCTCTTGGACTCTTGGAATGCAGATTCGTCTTACTTAAGTCTCTTTATGTAGACCAGCATACCGTTATCAGACTTCGAGAAACCTTATATCAAAAACACTACTGACCTTATAAATTTAGGATTCGATATTAAGTCTTTTTATTCTTCAGGATCCCTAAGTTCATGTCACATGGTTTGTCAAGACATAAAATTGACATAAATATTTTATTTCACCTGCGTTATGTTTGTGCACTGACTGTTGGTTGAGGAACATTTGGATACGCCATATACATGGCTGCTCAACATAGTGCAGCCATGAATACTGCATATCCAAATACATGTATTCCTCAACCCACTGTCAGTGTACACAGACTGGTTTGCGAGAGGCCCCACTTTGACTGAGTTAAAACTACTTGAACTTGTGAGATTCCTGAAATGCTGACTGAGTTTATTTAAAAGAAACCAAATTAATCGTCGTAAAGAGTGTAAACTACAACCATTTTCAGATAACATTACCAATGACCACTGCATAAGCTACTACATATAATTTTCTCCAAAGTGACAAAGACACGATTAGAACAGGACAGTTGCTTTCTAATTAATAGACACAAACTATATCATGCTGCACAAAGGAGTTATCAAGATTAGGGTGAGGTTGGCTACGTGTAGAAGTGTATAAACAGTCAAATCTGGTGGTCGTACCAAATAATATGTGTTGTTGTTGTGCTGCCAACTGGCTTATCTGAGTATTATGTTTGTGTATTTCACTTATTTCAGTCTTCTATTCATAAAAGTAAATGAACTTACACAGTCACATTTCCGGCGCCCCTCAAAACGATGGGATCGGGAACATTTATTGTTAAATCGTCTTCAATTTCCACTCTATCATCGTCGTCTTCTTCCTCATATATCGCGTCAAAATCAGCCATTGTTGTTGTACTTCACGCACTTTCACGCACTCCACACCAGTGCCACTTTCAGACGTCACGTCAAACCTATAACCTCCGCTGCCATTAACTCAACACACCGCCCTGTTAGTTATATGTGAGCCACTGAAAAATGTTCCATTTCTTGACCAGTGTACTGTTATTTTGCTAAATCGTTAAACAAATACAGCCACTGTGAATACATCCCTAAAAACTCTCTTTATTTTCAGCAGGGTTTTACATTTCTGACGAACTTCCGTTCGAAGCATGCGTTGTGAGGAAACGAATTCGGATGACCTCGGTAAAACTCGGAAATGTCGTGAAACATAATAAGCTCACCACACGTGAACAGTCTCACAGATGACATACATATTTCACCAACAGCATCATTCTTTTTCTGGGTGGAGTGTGAAAAATCTAACGAAGGCCTAATTAGGACGTTGTTTATTAATGGTTACAAGTAGTTCGCTTTCATTTCATATCGTGATTACCTTATATCTGTAGCTAGATATTGACGCTAATGTTAACTTTTGCACTGATCCACCCAATACAGTAGCTGACTTGCGTTGTAGTGCGGGGTATCATCTACAGACATGTCGAGGTAAGAAAAAAAAAGCCGTTGCAAACATGTATTATACATATAGCACGGCGTAAAACACCAATCCAAAAAAAAAAATAAATAAATAAAAATGAGGGTGTTCACTTACAGGGCTGTTAAATAGAGAACAGGTTGTTTAAAACCATTTTTAAAAACCAAAGTGAATATCCTTGAGTGCGGCGTAAACTCCAATCAAATAAATAAAATAAAAAGAACCAAACTCAGACAAAAATATTTAAAAAATGAAAGCAAGGTGTGGGCGAAATTGTAATACACACAAGTCATGCGTATTATTATGTGTCAAAATATATGTTTATCTACCGATTTCATCGGTGTCTTCCACCGCACTCAAACATTTTTCAGCAGTGTGATCTAAGTAGATGATCGAAAGTGGAGTTCCCAAAGTAATTGTAAAGCAGCGACCTTCGCCTGAAAGCCTGACCACAGCCAAACCAGCGACTGCTATACGTTCGAACCTGTGAAAGTTCACTGCAAACGATAGACCCTTTATGAAAGGTCACAAGATCGAATCCAGCTTTCAGCGACTCGGTCATGCGTTTAGCCTATATAATTAGGAGTTTTGTCTTTCAGGTACTGCGTGGCAGGGATGGTGACTTATGTCGGAAGTCAGATATAGTCAAAGATCATTAAGAAAATACTATGGTTTGCCAGCGGCTTTCCTTGCCACATGTTTTGAATCAATTAAAATATGCCCTATAACTTCAGAACAACAACAGCCAAAAATAAAATTTATGTTTTAACTTAGCATAAAATTCCAGTCATAGATATCTGTATACAGGCAAAGAAATGATCATGTCGTAATAAATAAAGTTTATTCAAACGAAGTATCTCGTGCAGTTGTGCCTTGATCGTCGATCACCGTTATCCAACATGAAGATATCGCCTATGATCACTCACACACAGCCGGATATACATAGCCCGGGATTAATATAACAGATATTATATTAGTCCCAGACACAGCCAAGCGAAATCTGACCGACATGCATGTATGTAACGGTGCGCCAGAATTTACGATTTCAAAAACTTAAATGGAAGTAGTTTGATGCGTAATATCCGTTGCACAGTTGTCTTTGTTGTATAATACAATCTGTGACGTACATGTAGATTGAAATCATCAAACACAAACCACAGGGTTTAGCAAATACTATACAAGGCGTGATGAGTACACGCCATAAACTTAGAACAGTTCGATGTATACGCCTATATTGTTACCCATGCAGGTGAAGATATACATAAGCTCTTTGTCAAAAAATAAAACAATTACACCTGTCTTAAAGACGACACAACAGTATTGGATTTCATTGTTCTTTAACACCATACTCAAGAATTTTTAACGTATGCCATAGTGGCTAGTATTTAAATGGGTCGAGAAAACCTGGAATATCTGCATGTCCGGGGTAAAAAAAACGTACCTAAATTTTGCGAAAGTCCGATAATTGCTGCACCGCAGGAAAACTCATGCCAACTTTTCTCGTGTGCATGCATGCACGTTAGATTTTCGGACTTTCAGACTCTCGCGTGCATATTCGTATTTAAAGGACAGATAGGAGCCTACAGTTCTACCAAAAGAAAAATTCTAAAAACAAAAAATTAAATCGAATTGTACTTAACTTTTTCACTGCCTTTAAATTGTTGCGCGTGATGTTAATGTGGCAGATTTAAGAAACGCCGAACCTTAAAGAAATTCGTTCACTTACTGGTCTATACTGGCATGTATGTGTAAGGGATAATAGGCCAGTGTAGAGAGGAGAGAAATCCTAAGTGAAGATGACCCTATATACTTGCCATGAACATTGATGTATTCCGGCGTCTATAAAACCACTTGTGTTCCAAGAAACAACATACAGCCGACGCCTGAAATTTTGTAACAGCATAGCTGCTGTTTGTCTGTACTTTATTTTTACAGTTTATGGAACTTCGATAAGAGAGTTAATAACAGCTCGACCGTACACCTGAATTCTTAATTCTATAAAGCTAACTACAACGTCAGTTATTTGGGCGGATTTTATACATTTTTGGAATCCAATAAAGTTGTGATATCGGTGTATCGGTTTGTTTCAGAATGAATTGATGTCTTCAGATTGTACATGTATGTATACAGTGTATGTGGTGGAATACGTTAACGTTAGGTTAATTGCTATTGTAGCGTCTGTACAAGGACTTGACGGTAATAACGCCTTTACACAAACATAATTATTGTTAGAAACTAAATTTGCAAAGAAATCTCATACCCCATACCCCACACCCCATTTACGCGCACAGTCTCCAAGACTGATATCACAAGCTAGATGTATATGGTGCTCGCGCATAACTTTAAAGACTGTTTACATGTATATACACATATACTGCATTATATTGGGAGTCTTTTCATTCTTTGAGTTTCTATGCCATGTGATCTTGAGGTACGATCATATATAAGCGATTACCAAACCGTAGATTAAAGGTCACTTACAGAAAACATGGTATATGTAAATCGAATTTCTCGGACCATTTTTACGTAATTGTCATTTTATGGAAGTAATTATTGGGTATAAAAATGGGCCAATATGTATAATATATATGTACGGATATGCATATAAAATTTATATGGCTAACCGCGAAAGTGTAAAAAAATCATGTATACAAACTGTTATGCACATTGCAGTGTGCGTGTGTGCGTGTGTGTGATGTCACTGTATTCTCTATATGACGTCGGTGACGTCATGTAAAGACCAAGGCCAAGTTTGTGACGTATTTATAAGTGTAATCTGTGACAAGCCCTGCGCCTATGACGTCAAAAGCTAGAAGCTATGTTGCCGTCAACACTACTTCCAGTGTTATATTTGTGAGTACAAGAAATCCTACATCCCCTTAAGAAGTGTCTGACTTTGTTGACTTTTATAAAAAGCAAAAGCTGCGATAAACATACAAGATAACAGAAAATGCGGTAAGTATTGTCAGTATTACTTCATGGATCCTTCGTGAATATCTGAAGGTACATAGACCTACACACAATAAATCTACTGACATTTTTAACATAATTTTTGTTTAGCGTGTTTACAGATCCATATAAGAACTCTTTGTTTTCTCAGAATGTTCACTTCACATAACAGTTTTTATTATACATGTATATCTGTGCCTATAAAGTAAAGTGAATTGCTTTTCATTTAAAGACAGAATGTACAAAATATATATATATATATATATATATATATATATATATATGGTGTATTGATAATAACCATGGCAAACTATAACAGATCAAACTGGCAGAGTTGAATGACGTCAGCTTTTACTTCCACATGACTGATTTCACATGAATAAGGCTTATGGCTTATTCCACTTTCACTCAACTGGACATGATCATACAAATTTCGCGCAAATTTCGTAAGAGAAGTGTTTTGTGGACATCAGCGCGGATTTGCTGACGGACAGAGGACAAACCATCATACTTGGGTGGCCAATACGGAGTGAGTTTATGGCTTCCTGTTAAAAGAAAAAAAAAAATAAAAAAATTACACAGGACTGGTGAAAGCTGGAAGTACGCTTATATCTTTATAGTAATTTTCTTATCGGAATTAAACCTAAATATAGTTCTAATGTGAATCTCAAATAACGATATACACTAAGCTGATCCCAACTACAGCAACTACTCGCTGAAAATTTTGGCCATAAGCTATAAGTACTTATAGTTGGTATTTTAAAAATTAGCTTCCTTAACATCTGACCTTCGTTTGTCGCGGATGAATATGGAGTGCTCTGGTTTTGAGAGGACAGTCAAAATGACTAGCCTATTCCAAAAAACAGAAATTGATGAAATTATTAACATCAGAACTGGAAGTCATCAACAGACAAAAATGTAAATTTAATATTATACAACGTGAAAAAAAGTAAAAAAAAATTTTAAAAAATCTTTGAACTGTAAACTGGACAAATATGTCCGTAACTCCAGAATGGCATGTTGAAACGTTGTGATCAACTGTCTAAGAGTTTCAGACAGATTATTAAAAATTATAAATCATTTCTTCAGGAAGTTACTGACAAATATTACCACCTTTTATAGTCCTGCACGGAGAACATTTTATGTCTTCAGATTGTTACAGAAAGCCTCCAGCTTCGGGACAAGCATCGGATGGACAAAGCTTCACACCAGAAGAGCATGTTTAGAGAAGAACAGAAACTCATCCAGAAGCTGATACAGCAAGGTGTCATATACAACAGAAAATGGCCTTACCGGAAGCTATCCCAAACGTAAGTTGAATGTAATATGCCTTCAGTCTTGAAACTTCAACGTCCGTGCTCAGTCCAGTGTAATGTAAGACTTTGGCTTGATACCCAACCCAGTGATTGGCAGATGGTAATAAGTAATGGTTATGAATTGTCCTGGGAAAGGTGCTTCTGTGTTGACACCCATGCCGGTTGTGCATAATAAATATCGTAGAAAGCGGTCTGGAAGCCTATGGGTATATACAAATAACCCAAGTGGATGCCAGTGCTGTTGGGTTTGGTTCAACGTATTAACACTGTTTGGGGGGCCTCCGTGGCTCAGTCGGTTAAAGCGCTAGCGCAGCGTAATGACCCAGGAGTCTCTCACCAATGCGGTCGCTGTGAGTTCAAGTCCAGCTCATGCTGGCGGCCGTACGTGAGAAGGTCTGCCAGCAACCTGCGGATGGTCGTGGGTTTCCCCCGGGCTCTGCCCGGTTTCCTCCCACCATAATGCTGGCCGCCGTCGTATAAGTGAAATATTCTTGAGTACGGCGTAAAACACCAATCAAAAAAAAAAAAAAAAAAAAAAAAAATTAACACTGTTTGCTAAAATGTGTGTTAATTTTATTTTTGGTTAAGCCTGTATCTGTAAAGTTGGTGACTGGATATCTACTGCTTTAAAAACAGTATATTATTTGAAAGGCCCCTGCTGCATGGCTTAGCCTTTTCAGGTAATTTTCGTTGACAGTAATTTACCAATCGCCTGTCCCACTCTTGTCCAGAGGCACAACCGACACCTTTTTCTTCAGAAACTTCTCAAATTCACAAAATTTCAAATTCTCAATTTTATCCATCATTGATATTTTTCCAGGCGCCTTTGTTATAGTAAATGTGATCAAATATAGTTGTCTAACATTCTCTTGACAGGTCACATGGTAGGGGAGACTGGGGTGCACTGGGACGGTTTGCACATTTTGACTAAAATATTTGTTATAACTAACAGTATGAAAAAGAAGGATTGATTAATTTCTTGCTACTAACTAACACTTCAAAATAAAACACAACTGTATATATCTGCTTTATTGGTTTTCCACATTGTTACACTTTTTTATTTGTAAAAAATTGTCCCACTGCGCTCAGGGTGCTTTGGGACAGGCCATGGGGTACACTGGGACATACAATCAGTCAAGCATTAACCAATGCTAAATCACAAGGTAGAATTATCCACACCATATGTATGCGCTTTTTATTGAACTCCAGAACAAGGAGGAGTTTAAACAGATATCAAAATATCTAACCATACAACATAAATGTTTGATCATTTCCCGCAATGTCTCCATGCAGTATGTAATATTACATCATTGAGTCATTAACCAATGGGATGATTACAAAATACTAACAGTCAGAGAAAAAATTAACACAGTATAATGTCAGTGTTGATCGAATTATTCTAACACTAGATGAAACTTAACTCCAACAACAAACTCAAACATTTGGTGCCAGAAAACGATTATAATTCTGCTATCAAGACAATTTAATACAACCTGTAGATGTCGCTAAAGTCATAGTCAAAGACATATTGGTGCGATGTTCTTTTTGTACCCCCTACGAGGTTTGGAAACGGCAACTTTCTTACTATGTCATCGACATCTACCTCTGCGATATCCTCTTTATCAGGATAACAAAATACAGGTTGAGATTTGCTTAACATTCTGGACAAGAATTTGATCTCAACAGTATCATCTACATCAGGATCTGTCAGGGCAATGCCCACATAATGCCTACAAACTTTCTTTGTGCCCAACTTGACTAGGACATAATCTTTGGCTTTGATGTTAATCTCATGATTTGAACTATCGGACTGGTCGGAATCTTCAACGAGATCACTGGTATCAGCTTCTAATTCACTTTCGCTACTCTCAGGTTTATCCTTTTGTTTGGTCCCTCTCTGACGCCTCTTGTCCCTCTCTGTCGCATCTCTTTCTCTTTCATATTTCTCGGGCGTGCCTGTGAGTATTGATGTTCGACACCTTTTTCGATTAGTCTGGATCGGTTTTCGAGGCCCTGCTTTGGAGAACGGTCTGATCTGCTCCGGTGAAAAATGTTGGACTTTTTCTACTTTCATCGATGAAAGAGTACGGACACAAACCCCCCCCCCCATCTTGTTCTTGACATATGGATAAACCAAAGCTGCCACAACTTTTCTAATTCGCATTCTATTTAAATTGGAGAGAAACGTTTTAGTTTTTTAGCTTAATGTGAGAGTAGACTATGGATTTGCAGTTTCACTGAAAAATGATAGACCCACGCTTACATGTTTATAATATAAATATATATATTTTTATCTTGGCGTTACTTTATTGAATATTTATATGAAATTGCAACCAATTATCCTTGGGTCGGCTGGCCCTCTTCTCTTCCATGAAAAAAGCAAGAATTGGCAATTCATAAGCACAAATCATCATAATCAAACAAGGTAAAGAACATGCACAACTGTAGAAGAGACCCGATCGCAGGCTCTGTCATGTCCAAGCACCATGGTATTTATTTATTTGTTTACTTATTTGAATGATGGCCATCGCCGTACTCACTGTTCTTTCACTCTCATATAACAGCGATCTAGTCTGTGGGTGATCTCCATATTATAGTACATTAGTGACTTCAAAGCTGTACAATACATCAGTGGCGTCAAAGCTCTACAGGACATCATTGGTGTCAACAGCACATCAGTGGCATCAAAGCTCTACACATCAGTGGCATCGAAGTTCTCCAGTCAATCAGTGACATCAAAGCTCTGCAGTACATCAGTGGCATCAAAGCTCTGCAGTACATCTGTGGCTTCAAAGTTCTGCAGTACATCAGTGGCATCAAAGCTCTGCAGTACATCCGTGGCGTCAAAGCTCTGCAGTACATCCGTGGCGTCAAAGCTCTGCAGTACATCCGTGGCGTCAAAGTTCTCCAGTCAATCAGTGACATCAGAACTCTGCAGTACATCAGTGGCATCAAAGCTCTGCAGTACATCAGTGGAATCAAAGCTCTGCAGTACATCTGTGGCGTCAAAGTTCTGCAGTCAATCAGTGACATCAGAACTCTGCAGTACATCAGTGGCATCAAAGCTCTGCAGTACATCAGTGGCATCAAAGCTCTGCAGTACATCAGTGGCATCAAAGCTCTGCAGTACATCCGTGGCGTCAAAGCTCTGCAGCATATCAGTGGCATCAAAGTTCTGCAGTCAATCAGTGACATCAGAACTGTGCAGTACATCAGTGGCATCAAAGCTCTGCAGCACATCAGTGGCATCAAAGCTCTGCAGTACATCCTTGGCGTCAAAGCTCTACAGTACATTAATGGCGTTAAAGCTGCACAATACCTACGGTGCATCAGAATTTCAGAGGTATATATCAGTGGAGTCCAAGCTGTACATTAAACCAGTGTCACCAAAGCTCTACAGTCTATCAGTGGCATCAAAGCCCTAACAGTATATCAATAGCATCAAGGCTTTTTATACATCCGTGGCGTCAAAGTTCTCCAGTCAATCAGTGACATCAGAACTCTGCAGTACATCAGTGGCATCAAAGCTCTGCAGTACATCAGTGGCATCAAAAGCTCTGCAGTGCATCCGTGGCGTCAAAGCTCTGCAGTACATCCGTGGCGTCAAAGTTCTCCAGTCAATCAGTGACATCAGAACTCTGCAGTACATCAGTGGCATCAAAGCTCTGCAGTACATCTGTGGCGTCAAAGCTCTGCAGCATATCAGTGGCGTCAAAGTTCTCCAGTCAATCAGTGACATCAAAGCTCTGCAGTACATCAGTGGTGTCAAAGCTCTACAGTACATTAATGGCGTTAAAGCTGCACAATACCTACGGTGCATCAGAATTTCAGAGGTATATATCCGTGCAGTCCAAGCTGTACATTAAACCAGTGTCGCCAAAGCCCTACAGTCTATTGGTGGCATCAAAGCCCTAACAGTATATCAAGGCTTTTTATACATCCGTGGTGTCAAAACTCTACCGTACATCAGTGGAGTCAAAGCTCTATGTACAGTATATCAGTGGCATGAAAGGTGTACAATCTGTCAGTGGAGTCAAAATTCTGCAGTGTATTAGTGGAATCAAAGCTCTACAGTATATCACTTTCGTCAAGGCTGTACAGTACACAGCGTTGAGGTGCTACAGTACATTAATGGTGTCAGTGCTCTGCTGTACATCAGTGGTGTCAAAGTTGCACAATATCTATGTGCATCAGTGGGTCAAAGGTTTATATATGTGGAGTACAGTGAGTTTTGGAGGCTAAAGTTTTTTCATATTATTTTGAGCACCTAAAAATCCAATTTTCATTTTTTACTATTTTTACAACGTTCTGTTGGCATCAAATCATTTAGATGTTGTCTCAACAGGCCAATGTAATTGACCCTATTTTAAATGATTTTTACGGTGCAGAAAAAAATTCTACTCCCCCCCCTCAAAAAAAAAATGAAAGGAAAAAAAAAACAGAAAAAAAAGACAAAAATGCTACAATAGTTTTGGGCACAGTTTTAGCCGGTTCATCGAATGGCACTGACTCACAGTCTATACTTTTTTTTTCTCGAGAAACCAATGTCCAGCACTTCAAGCCAGAAAGTACCAAGTCTTTTACATGACCTTGCTTGGTATTGAACCTGTGTCTCTCACCTTGTAAAGTCGTAAAAGAATGGGTAGAGCAGTAATAACACCAAAAAAAATAATAATAATTGATACAATTTCAAAGAAACTGTCAGTTTCAGCTGTAAAGGCAAATTTATTCATATGTAAGTCCTGTACATAAATATCTATACATGTGCAATGTAAACAGTCTATACAAATATCACACAGTTGGTTTGCACCTGATCTTTACACGGCAGTCCAGTAAAGGTCACTGCTAGAAACGATAACAACTGGAATTTGACAAAAAAAAATGATTGACTCCATATCAACCATCAGCAAACAACTGAAAAACACGGACTGATGTCAACCTTCTTGAAACAAATGCATCAGCATCAACCTTTTTTTTGTTACAAATGCATCAGTATCAACCTTTTTTTGTTACAAATGCATCAGTATCAACCTTTTTGACACAAATGCATCAATATCAACCTTTTTTTTTTGTGTTACAAATGCATCAATATCAACTTTTTGGAAACAAATGCTTCTATATCAACCTTTAGGAAATAAATGCATCAATATCAACCTTTTGGAAACAAATGCATCAATATCAAACCATGAAACAATTGCATCATTATTAACCTATGTGAAACAAATGCACTGATATCAACCTGTGTGAAATAAATGCTTCAGTATTAACATTTGTGACAAAAATTTGTTCCATATCAATCTCAAGCAAACACTTGTATCCATATCAGTCACTGGAAAACAAAAGAATCCATCAGAGCTGAAAAAAGCACATAATAGTTCTCACATAAATCTTTGTACAATTTTTTATCAGCTGTTTCTGTCAAATGTGTCACATATCTTTGAACTCAAATTAACACTCCGGTAAACAACACGCACAGAACCCAGAAAGCATCAATGCAAGCAAGAGTGCGATTAGGGCTTCCCTCATGCCTGAAGCAAACTACTTTAACAAGGGATTTACTGAAATATTGATAAACAAATAGAAAGACCAGTTAAGTAAGTAGGAAGCTGTCAACAAAAACCTGACTTGTCCTGGACTATGTTTTAGTAGAATAAAAATAGGTCTACTAACATCTGGATTAAAGCGTTAACAGTCTGTTTCCTGTGAAGTATATACAGAAATATCTGATATATATATATATATACAAGTAACAGGACCAGACTGAACAAAAACTGAAAATAAAGCAAAAAACAGATGTTATTTCTAACAAAGAATACACGTAAGAACACTTGAATCTTGTATTAACTTCTACTCTGGCCAAGTAGGTAAGCCATATGTAAAAAAAAGTAAACTTATAAACAAATCTTTGTTGCACAAGGCAAGATACAAGAAAGTAGTGCATTAGAACAGAGTAATTAACAAATTCTAATACATATTTACCTATGAATGTTGTAAATTTAAATACAATCAAAGAAAATCTACAAATCCGTTAAATGCCAATACAAATGCAAAGCAGTCATTTAGACACCTTAAGTTTAACTAAAATAACAAAAATACAGGCACGGCCTGAAAAAAATACTGAAACTAAGAAATGTAAATTATTTTTCATAACATACAAGAATGTTATGATGAAAAAAAAATGGTAAGAAACAAACAGTACAAAAAAAACTTTAAAACAAATTGCACAAAATAAATCGTGAGAAAATGCATAGCTAGAAAACTTAAGTCCAATACCATAACACACAACATAATGCCTTTAGCATCCACATATACTGTGAGGCATTTGTCTATTTGAGACAAAAGTTTGAGCACAAAAACAGGATCAACTTCGCATTAAATGTTTCATAGGTCACTGTATTTCCCCAAATGGTTGGTTTCTTTCAAATGACACGTTTTGTTTGATTCTGACAGAGTAATCCACTTATTGAGCCACTTAAAGAGTTTGAGAAGTTGGAATAATTTCGGATCAGAAAAACTAAGTCTTGGCATCAAAGTATCATTTTAAGCTCTTTAGGTGAAATACTGTATTTTTTAATATTTCATATATTAAAGCCAGCATTAAAAATTTGCTCACTTGGGGGTAACCTGGCCAACTTTCCCAAATTGCCCTGAAGATTTTATTGCCTTTTTGGTTTAATTACTTGTTTAATTTTTCTCTCAATGTTAATTTCTTAAAAATCCTGATCTTGCTCACAGGCAAGAATAAAAAAGACAAATTCCCCACCAACAGACCTTATAATTTTTTTTTTACAGCCAGGTTTCCACAAGTGAAGAATTTGTTAAAAATGGCCTAATCTTAACATGTTCTTAATTGTCAAAAGGGGAAGTAACTCTTGGTTGCCAAAGGATCCTCCTACAAGATACTCATACTTTTCCCCATGGGTTTAATTGAGTTGACGGTTGTCAGATGGAAGGCGGCAAATTTTGCAAAGGGTTAAACTGAAATCACTTTACACACAATGAGTAGATTACTAGATACAGTACATATGGCTTGCGTTTGTTTTGGGAAAGAGATCTATGGAAGCCATGCCCAGTCTCATATACAATCTTTTGCCACTGATTAAAAACTAAGCCATAGGAATACATCTAACTAAGAAAAATTGGCAAAATTACAACCGCAGTCTTAGGAAAAGTTTTTCAGCTGTAGACTTGACCCAGTTTCTATATTCAAGGGAAGACAAAATTTGCCGAAAAGAAAGAATGAAATGAATGATTATGGCTTAATGCCACAGCGGCAATAATTTCAACCATTTTTGTGGCGAAGTCTAAAAGAAGCCAGTCCAAGGCAGTGGACTCCTTTGTTCATTTCTGCAATACATCACTGTTCTGTATTGTTCTAGGCTTGTAAATCAAGTCAAGTATACACAGTTCACAGCCGCTGCCGGATGGT